>NW_026652280.1:157239095-157312452 GCF_009828535.3 Hylobates moloch
ATCTATATATTGATGTAGATTGATGTAGATATATATCGATATATATCAATATAGATGTAGATATATATCGATATATATCTATATCCATATATAGATGTAGATATATAGATATATATCTATATCCATATATAGATGTAGATATATATCGATATATATCTATATCAATATATGGATGTAGATATAGATATTTATATATAAATAAATACATCTATAAATGTAAATATATAGATATATATATAGATAGAGATATATATAAAATATATATAGATATATAGAGATACATATAGATATATATATTTGTTTTAAGAAAGTATTCATCAATTTTGTTTTTCTCCTTAGATCTATTAATATGATATATTGCACTGATAGATACTCAAATATTAACCAAACATGCATTCCTGGAATTAACTCTACTGGGTCATAATGTACTTTATTTTCTTATTATGGTGTTGGATTCTGATGGCTAATATTTTATTTAGCATTTTTGCATTGATGTTTATACACTGCATTGATCAATAATTTTATTTTTTGTACTGTCTTCACCATATTTAGGTATTAATGTTATATTTGATTCATAAAAAGAATTTGAACATTTTCCTTGACTTCTTATGCTCTGAAACAATCTATGTAGTATTAGGACTCTCTGGACTTTAAATGTTTTGTAAACTTCCTTTGTGAGGTTGTTTCTTGATAACAAAGTTGTTTCTTGATATGTTTTATATGAAAATTGGTTTATTTAAACTTTCTATTTCTAATAGGTTCAATAAATTAATATAGAGTATTTCTTTAGGAAATCATTATTTCATCTACGTCTTCAAATATAGTTGCATAAATGTCAACAGCATAGTCTTTTGATTATTTTAAAATTTCTTTCGTTCCTGTGACTACTTACTTCTTCCTTGTCATTGTCTTGTATTGCATATTTGGGACTTATCCCATTTTGGGAAATTGAATAAGTTAACTAACAATTTGCCTATTTCGTTAATTTTTCCTAAAAAATCAAGATTTGATTTATTAATTAGATAAACTGAGTTTCATATTTCTACATTGTTAACTTCTGCTTTAATCTTTATTATTTTCTGTCTTAACCTTTCATTTATTACTCTATGTATAGCTTCTTGAGCTGGGAATTTAATACGTTTATTAAGTATTCAAACCTATAATATTTTTCTAAGTGTTGTTGATAGAAGTAAATTTCAATATTTAGGTGAAAGGATATTTTTATTTTGTTATTGAATTTTAGTTTATTCATTATGACCAGTGACTGTTGTTACATTTACAAAACTTTCTGATACTCTCTTTGTGACTTAATGCAGAACTGATTTTGTAAATGTCCAATGTGCACTTGAAAAGAAGTTGGATTCTCTGGTATCAGTATCAGTATCAGTAGATATATTTCCTTAAGATTTAACTTATTTATTACTTTGTTTAGATCATATGTATCTTACTTATATTTTTATTTCTTGATCTGCTTGGTACTTAGATTTGGTGTCTTAAAGTTGGCCTTTATTAGTTTGTTTCTAGCTGTGTCTAATTACACTCTTGTTTTAAAAAGGTAGATTCTGTGTGATTTTGTGCATAAATATCCATAACAGTTATATCTTCATTAGGATTTATGGTTATCAGAATTTATAACTACCCTTAATTTTAATGTTTAATACTTTCCTTCTCTTGAATTTTACTTTATTGACATCAATATTGCAATCTGCTGGGCCTTTTTTTATTGCTTCCATTTGTCTGGAAATCTTTGCTCCTTCCTTTATAACATTCTTTATAAATAATTTTATTTTAGGTTTCTCTCTTGTATGAAGCATATAGTTGGGTCTGCTTTATGAGTCAAATTTAAAATCTCTTGATATCTGGTTAAACCTATTCACATTTATTGATATGAGTGATCAATTTTAGTGTTACAAATATTATGTGTACTATGTTTAGTTTCCATGATTTTTATATGTATCATGTGTTTCTCTTATTTTTGTTTCTTTTAGAATTTAGAAATATTTATATTTTATACTTACATAATTGTTAAATATTTGTGGGATTCTATTTCTTATTTAATCTTTACTCTCTGGTTTGTTAGTTTGTTTTTAGTGGTACTCTTTGATTTCCATTAAACTGCTTATATACTAATCAATGAGCTTCTTGATTGTATATGTTGCTTATATTATAATCAATGAGCTTCTTGATTGTACATATTGCTTATATAATAATCAATGAGCTTATTCTGCTTATTCCTTACCTCTTTCTTTTCTTCCGTTAGCTACATTATTTTACCTTTCTACAAGCATATAATATTTACATATGACATATTGACATATTCACTTCAACCTCAACCTCACCTTTCTTAATCTTACTTATATTTAAAACTAAATCATTTCTTTTGCTGGAATTTTCTTTTATTTATTTTTTGGTTGAATGAAGTTTATTCTCTCAAAGTTTGCCCAAAGGAAAATCAAGAATACAATATGCCTCAAGTTATTACATGTTTACAACTATTTTTATATAGCTTAAGAGACAACTTAAATGGATATAAAATCTTTGGCTCATACTTTCTTTTTTTGATTTTCCTTGAAAATAATATTCCTTTGATACTTTGATTTATATTTTGCTTTTCCTGAGGCCATGAGTTTTTTCTTTACATTTATAACTAATTGTTTTACTAAAATATGTATCAGGGTTAATAATTTGGGGACAATTTTACCAAGTACCTGGTAATTCTTTCTTTCTTTCTTTCTTTCTTAATTTTTTTTTTTTGAGATGGAATTTCACTCTTGTTGCCCAGGCTGGAGTGCAACGGTGCCATATAGGCTCACTGGAACCTCTGCCTCCTGGGTTTAAGAGATTCTCCTGCCTCACCCTCCCAAGTAGCTGGGAATACAGGCACCTGCCACCATACCCAGCTAATTTTTGTGTTTTTAGTAGAGATGGGTTCACCATGTTGGCCAGGCTGGTCTCAAACTCCTGACCTCAAGTGATCCACTCACCTCGGCCTCCGAAAGTGCTGGGATCACAGGTGTGAGCCACCACACCCAGCCAGTTTCCTTTAATACATAGACATGGATCTCATTTTACTTCAGAAAACATTTCTTGTATTAGAGTTGTAAATATTATTTATTTGTCAGTGTTGAATTTTCCATCTTCAGGGATTCCAGTTATAATTATGTTGGTTCATCCTCGCCTGTGTTAATTTAAAAACTTTATCTCTGACCCTTTTCACTTTTTCATTATCATTTTCTGAATTTCTTTAGAATATCTTAGTTTTTTTTTACATCTATTCTATTCTTGACTTCCAAGATTGATCTTGAAATCAGTCTTCACTTCTGATATGATTTAACCTCTTTTTAATTTTTCCTGAATTCAATCCATTCTCAATTCGTTTCTTTTTGTTGTTTGTGTTCATTTTTGTACATAGATTTTGAATACCTGATACAAGATCTTTCTTCATGTGTTCGTTTAAGGATGTATGCTTCAGTATGGAACTATGCATTACAATTTTCTTCTCCCTTCTGGTTGATCCACAGTGGAGGAATGGCATTTTCTTCACCTGAAAAACTTACATTTAAATGTTGTATTTGCTTTTTCTTATGCTGTTGCTATGGTTTGAATGTTTGTCTCCTCCAAAACTCATGTTGCAATTTAATCCCCAGTGTGGCAGCATGTGGAGGTAGAAACTTTAAGAGGAAATTGGGTCATGAGGGTCCTCAAGAATGAATTAACGCATTAATGGGCTATCACAGGAATGGGAGTAGAGGCTTTATAAGAGGAGGAGGAGATAATTGAGTGAGCACACCCAGCCCCCTCACCGTGTGATGTCCTGTGCCGCCTAAGGACTCTACAGAGTTCCCACCAGCAAGAAGGCCCTCCCCAGATGTGGCTACTAAACCATGAGCGTCTCCCCCTCCATAACTGTAAGAAATAAATTCCTTTTAAAAAAAATACCCAGTGTCAGGTATTCTTTTATAAACAACAGAAACTGACTAAGACAACTGGTTGTACTTCTGAATTTCTGTGAGCAGGCTGACAGTTGGGTGGTTTTTAAAATACCTAGTTTAAGACCACTTTTCTGTCAGTGTTACAACATGTAGTTTCTTTAATAGATAGCTGTTTCAGCAGGGAAGAAGGAATGAAGTGTTATGGCCTCCAATTATTTGAATTTTTATTTTGTCTTGCAGGATCATCCATTCCTCTCTTGCTCTTTTTCTCTTTAGGATGCAGTTTTCAGAGGAATACTTTTCTCTCCTTTTTACTCTCCTATTCTCAAAGTGTTGCCTTTCTAAGATTGTCTCCTAGAGGCCTCCCTCATCTTCAAGTAACTTTCTTACAGTCAGTGCTCAGATTTATTAGAACCTTTTTTCAGCATCTCCTCTCATAAATTGAATTCTTCTTTGTATAGTTAATTTTAGTTCAATTATAGGTCTTTTATTTCCCTCTTGTTTCTTGAACAGTTTTTCTCCACCCACCTTGCAAAGGCTTATATTGGATATGTAAAAAGTACCTCCAGTAAAAATTAATATTTACTTTTACTACTTAATGCAATTTTGAAGTTTGTAATTTCTCTGACTTACAGTTATATTCAATGTATGAGATTTATGTGGTTACATTTGTTTTCCTGCTTTAGAGTTCAGCACACTACGGTTCCCAAGCCAAATCTGGCACATTATCTGCCTGAAATAATGTTTTATTGGAACATAGACACACTAATTTGTTTATTAATTATTATGGCTGCTTTCACACTACAACAGCAGAGTTCATTAGTTGTGACACAGATGCTATGGCCCAAAATCCTCAATTATTTATCCTTTACAGAAAAACAATTTACTAACCTCTGCTTTATTTGATGTTTATTTTTGGAAGATGTGTTAAAGACCTTCAAATTTAGGTGCATGATGTTAACGTGACTATCTATATATCCCCTTAGAGAAGTTAATTTTAAGAATTTAAACTTATTAAAATATAAACCCTTAAGAATTTTACAATAGATATGCTAAAACTAAGCAATACTACATTTTTCTGACAGTAGATGATATAAGTAATATTTCTAAATACCTACTGTGAGATAGGCAGTTAGAACTTTGAATGTATTATAATATTTCATACAAAAACTCAAGTAAATATTCATTATTATTTCTCTTTCCACAGATGAGGACAATGGTGTCCAGAAAACTTGCTTACTTTGTTCAAGAACTTTTTATTGATAAATAGAAGAATTGATATTCCAGCTTAGGCCTCTCCAGTTTCAAATTATGTGTTCTACCAGGCCTCGTCTGCTAATTCATGAATGTGAATTAGGCAAATTACACAACTGGTTCAGGTAAGTCTTAAGAATGCTAGATGCCCTTTAAGAATATTACGCTTTTTTCTTCTGTTTGAACTTGTATTATCCCTGATTAATTTGAACCATTTAATTCCACACTGCGCACTCCCAACCCGTTTTTATTCCTGTGCCTAACTTTCATGAGGGATAACTGTATCTACATGAAGGAGCACCAAGCTGAGTATTTTCAAAATATAAATGTAATAAACACATCAGGAAAATTGTATTAATACATTGGGGACCAACCTATCCTTCTAACCAGAGAACTATCAAATTTAGCTTCTGCTTTGGTCTAAGTGCAAGACTCTGAAAGCCAGAATAATTAAAGATTTGAAGTTTTCTTTTTGTGTCCCACATCACTAAGCCTCACAAATCAATGAGAGTAAAAATGGTACATACATGCAAACACACATACATACACACACACACACACACATACACACACATTACTGACTTGTAGAGCAAAGCATGGTTGCCCCCTGTTCAGAGCTTCTGGAACTGAGAAAGTAGAAGGCTTAGACTGTGCCTCCACAAGAAAGTAATCTGAAGCAAAATGTGCATGCAGAGCGCCCTGAGGAGCTCTCCGGCGTCCTTGATAATATACACTTTCCATGTGAAAACCCTCAGTCCTTCACTTCACCTCAACTTAAGGAGGTGCTCCCTGAGGCTGTTCCTTTCATTATAACCAATAAACCACTGAGTCCATTCTTACTGCACAAAACAATTTGACATAGCGGAGAATTTGACATAGAAGAAAATCTAGTTTTTACACCAGTTGACTACTACACAGGCAAGGACTCTCTCTAAGCAGACAGGGTACCTCTGGCTAAGAACTCTTATTTTTAAATGATGTTTTAGGAATTCAGAGGGTGTGCATAATATCTTGCTGCCTTGCTTCTTCCAAAATTATTTTTTCTATAGTAGTCATTGCACAGATACTGTTTTCAGAAACTGCTACTCAGGATATGTTTTGGTTGAAGTGGAAAGGTTAAAGAGACCTCACAGACCTGCAGTTTCAGGATGGCAACTTATTCCTATAAATAAAGGGCGTGACAACAAACTGAATACTTTCCATTTTTGAAAATTCTTTTTGATTGTGGAGTTCACAGGTGACTCAAACTCTCTAAAAAAACTTGAAAGAAGACTGTTCACACACATACAGCAAAAAAGAGAGAGAGAGAGACACTGAATATTTGAGTAACATCTGTCTAAATCGTTTTAACAATGACAACTACAATCCCAGTGAGCACATCATAATATTTTCTAAATTTATAATTATGTTTATAGTGATTCAGGGAGTCATACTACTTTTTCCAAAAGCAACACTGATGAGCTCAGAGAAATACATTTGAGACAATATGCAACATCTCTATTGTTTTTACACCCAGTGGACACCCCCTTGAAACCATCTTTGGCAGATTACTCTATATCACCAGTAAATAAAACAAAGGGCACTGTTTAACATTGGCACAGAGGTGGCTGATGGGAATTGTGGTATGTTCGAATGGCATATTGAAGTAGATAGTCCTTGTCCCTTTTCATAAGAAAGTCCCCAGTTGAAAGGTAAGTACTTTGAAAGCTGATGAAAAACACTCGAGCCTCTATTACTAAGTGAAAGCAAAAAATCTTAACACAAAATATTAAGCTGTCAGGTCTAAAAGAAATGTAGCTCTCATGAGGGTATAACTTTCAATTAGAGGATGGTTTATGCACTCTGAGACTGTGCTCGACTAAGAATGCTAAGTGGGAAGTATTGATCAGAAAGTTAATCTATGGGAAAAGATGAGAGGAAGGCATCAAGTTAGCTGGTAGAATTAGAAGGAGTTATGTAGCAAATTCAGAAGGAGACATTCGGTTTAGACAAACTTTAGGGAAGATAGAGTCAAAAAAGGAGAGAAATCCAGCTGTACTTTTTAGTGGGTTGCATTTTTTTTAAACTATGGGAGTGAAGGTAGCTGTGCATATAATGAATTTCCTACTAGATAGATATAAACATATTGTTCAAAGCTGCACTGAACATATTCCTTTTTCAGATTTTTGTGAAAGGGGAATCTCACCTAATGATAACGGGAAAAAAATTTTTAAAAATGCATGCAATTAAAATAAGTAAAAAGTGAGACAACCTCACAAGGACAAGTAGTTTCCAACCATGGGAAGATTTGGGAAAGAGTTTGTATCCCTGACAAAGGAATAGGCCATTTAAAAAACTGACTTATGTATGAAAAAAAAGATTATAAAATTTTAGCTTGTGTGTTTTAAGAAGCTTCTAGCTTCTGCTGACATTTTGTTTCTCCTGCTACTAGTCAGAAGTAGGGTTAATAATTCATATATTATATATCCATATTGTCCCATCTAATCTATTTCTACTTTGCTGCTTGGAAATGATCCCTAGAAATGAGAAATCCGGGGCGGAGAAAAGACAGACATACATGTTACTGTTGCTTTGAATAAAGTTCAAGGCAATATCTGTAGCCTGCTGCTAGGATTGCTTGCCTGGACTTACATTCATCCAGATTTGAGCCAAGACAGGAGACAGAGAACAGACTCAACAAAATATTAGCAAAATATCACACATAGGTTCACAGGACAGTCTATTATTTTTTACAAGTCAGACATGACTGCAAGTCCTGATTCTGCTATTTTTTTACTTAGGCATCTTTGTCAAATTACACTTTATCTCTAAGCCTCAGTTCACTCATCTTTGTAATGAGGGCAATAATTATACTCATCTTCCAAGTGGTTGTACGCATAAAAGAAAATAATGTAGTTAAAGTTTCTACAACTCTATACAAACTTTTGTTGTTATCATTACAAACTTTAGCATGTACTGCATATAGCCCTCATTTTGTACTTGAGCATATGTTTTTAATTCCATAAATTCAGGAACCATATCTTACCCTTCCTTGTCAATGCATATATGGTTCCTATGACATTTTTGAGGAAATAATAGAGAAAAAGAGAAGTGGAGGAAGTTTTTGATTGATATCTCCAATTTTTGTTCAAAAGAAAGATATGCTATCTAGTAAGACCAGGAACAAGAGAACTAAGGAGAGAGATGCATACTTGCAACAATCGGTGAGTCAATAGGAGAAGGAGTGAACCACAGACAAGTAAAAGCATTGGAAGTGGTACTAAGGGCTCAGCTTGGGTTAGAGAGCATAAATTTGCATGTAAATCAGCCCGGGAATTGAAGGTGAGAAAGGAAAAGGCAGATCATTGAAGGGGCACTGCCTGAAGAAGATGTGTAAGTAGATGGCCCTGAAAGAATCTCCAAGTGTCCCACATATTAATCTGGTTTGGGCAAAAGCATGCGAGACTTACTTTTCTTCTCATGAAAGTGACAAAGAGAGCAGGGTGACTGGAAGAGTCTCAAGAATATAATGAAGAATGAGGTTAGCATCAATGACTGTTGAAAGACAATGGACATAAGCAATAGATATGTTACAGAGGCCACGGCCTAACAAACAGGCTAAGTGACCAGTAACCCAATGGATACTATCAATGAACAAAAGATAGCCACAGGCAAGACCACCCTTAGAATTAAGACCTCAATTGTGTATCTGTGTGTAAATTCTTATCTCATAGAATGGCTGAGTTTATATGGAAGTAATTAGATTAAGTTACTTTCCATTAGGCAGATTCTAGGCAGCAAATGAGCTTATTTATTAAAAGGAAAAAACTTACGTGTTTGCTAAGTGAAGTGACTATGAAATTTGTTTTCACTTTACAAACATTAGTTTTAAAGTGAGATAGGCTAGATTGAAATCTCAGCTCCATTACATTGTAGCTGTGTGACCTTAAGCATATAATGTAATACCCCTAATCCTAAATGTTGCCATGTGTAGAAAAATAACTTGTAAGCTATTTAGTGAAAAAAAAAAAAAAAAATGAGACTCTGGGGGCTCGGACTAGGGGAGCCAGGTAACAAAGGGAGCTAGCTCAGTTGCTCTGCTAAAGGAAAAAAAATGAGAATTCAGAAAGTAGAACAAAAGAATAAAGACAGAAAATGCAAATAAACATCATGGCAGGAGGTGGGAGTCTCACTTTGAGACTTTTAGGATTGGGAGCTAACAGTGAGTAAAGTCTCATATGCACACAAATGCCTTTGTATGAATAGTTTGTGTGATACTAAGTTCATTAATTCAGCAAACGCAAGATAGAAAAGTGCAAGACAAATAGAATGACACAAATAATCCTTAAAATCAACTAATTGGGTGGAAGTAGTTGGAAGCCACAGAGAAGTATAAGAGTGTAAGTTTCTAGCAATAGGCAAAGATTCTAGAGAAGTTTATATTTATACAACATATAAAATAATGGGTTTATGAAATCATTTCTATAGCAATAACCCCCATCTCCAATCTCTTAGTCTTCTCTATTCTTCTTTGTGGTAAGAGTACACTCTTTGTATTTTTTATTTGTGTATTGTCTATTCCTCACAAAAAACATAAGTGCCATGAAAATAGTTTTTCTTAATCACTATTGCATCCTTGTAGATTACAACAGTGCCTAGAACGTCAGTATTGAATGACTGAATGGATGATTACATATGTAGATCTTGAGTTGTAAGAAGAAGTTGGCTAACCTCTGAATTACACATATAAATAATTATAAAACAAAAAGCCCACCAACACTGGCTGATAACATGGGAGAACATGAGTTAGAGGACGGTGAAAGGGAAAGAAGGATGGAAGAGGAGATGTACCATAGAAAATTACCAACAGGAAGAGAGGATTGTGGGTTGGCAGTGGAGTAGATGGTTCTTCCATGGGGAATAGAACTCTTTTAGGGTAGTTCTATCCGTCAGCTATTATCACTATAACATTGCACACCAATTCACCTCAAAACACAGTTGCAAGTAACAATAGCAGGTGAGCTGATGTTCCACAGATCTAGACTGCACAGCTGAACTGAACTGCAGGCCATAGGTTCATTTCAGGAATGCTCAAATTATTTCCCATTTTCCTGGGACCAGTAGGTCATCTGATTTATATTTTTTTCCTTTGCTTAATTTTATTTTTTATTTTGTTTGTTTTTTTCTTTTTTTGATTCATATTTTTTTAAAGGAGAAGATAAAAGCTCAAAACTTAATCAGAATCATGAAATAGTCTTCCAGCCTACACTTAGCATCAGCACACTGTCTTTTCTGTCAGCGCTCCATTGGCCAAAGCAAATTACCTGCCCAGGCTCGATATCAGTGAGGCAAGAAAGTTGAGGTTATGGAGGTTAAGGGAAGGCAGAGGAAGTGTAGTGAATATTTGCTGCATGATAATTTAAACTTCCATAGGACACTGGCTGATAATCACAAATCCAAAAATATTTTTTTTATTCTTAAGTTCTAGGGTACATGTGCACAACATGCAGGTTTGTTACATATGTACACATGTGCCGTGTTGGTGTGCTGCACCCATTAACTCTACATTTACATTAGGTATATCTCCTAAAGCTATCCCTCCCCCTCCCCCTACCCCACAACAGGCCCCGGTGTGTGATGTTCCCCATCCTGTGTGCAAGTGTTCTCATTGTTCCAAAATCTTAATTGACAAATCTCAGACTTGACAAAGGTTTATTTCTTACATTACAGTTCATTGTAGATCAGTGATGAGGAATGTTTCTCCATAGTCATTCAGTGACCCAGGGTTTTCCATCTAATAACTGTTCCATTCTCTTTACTCCATCCTTCAAAAATGTACCATCCAGTAGAATGGCCATTATCCATATGTGACCCTTTAGCACTTGAAATGTACATGTAGTCTGGATTGAAATGTGCTTATAAGATAGACATTGAATTTTGAAGACTCGGTATTAAAAACCAGAATATGAGCTATCTTTTAAACAATTTTTATATTGGTTACGTTTTGAAATAATACATTGTGTTAAATAAGTATATTATTGAAATTAATTTTATCTGCTCGTTTTTACTGTATTTATTTATTTATTTACATTTATTTATTTATTTATTTATTTATTTTTGAGACAGAGTCTCCTGTCTCCCAGGCTGGAAAGCAATGGTGCGATCTTGGCTCGCTGCAACCTCCGCCTCCTGAGTTCAAGCAATTCTCCTGCCTTAGCCTCCCAAGTAGCTGGGATTACAGGCACGTGCCACCACTCCCAGCTAATTTTTTGTATTTTTAGTAGAGGTAGGCTTTCACCATGTTGGCCAAGCTGGTCTCGAACTCCTGACCTCAGGTGATCCACCTGCCTCAGCCTCCCAAAGTGCTGGGATTACAGGCGTGAGCCACTGCACCTGGCCCTTTTCACTGTTTTTAATATGACCACTGGAATATTTTAAATTATATATGTGTCTGCTTTATATTTTTTTATCAGATAGCACTGCTCTAGAACCAGCCACTATACCAGAAAAATGAAAATAATGCTAAAGGGACTTTAACAAAGATTTTGGGGACCAGCTGGGAGACGGCATTCATCATTCTGCTTGTATTCCACTGGCCAGAACTATCTAGGTGCAAGGGGACAAAGAATGTACTGGATCCAGGAAGAAGAGTGGAATACAAATACTCATGATCACTTTAATTCCTCATTTGCTATCTTGCCTTCAGCATCTGAAAGTGAATTTCTTTCTATAAATACAGAAAAATAAATAAAGCTTTGGATATGGGCCAAGATGTTGCATCACAAAAGAGAAATGAAATAGAGTGGAAAGCATAATGGAAGATCCATTATAATTGGAGAAAAATTGTTAAAGAGAAAACAATGAAGGCACCCATCTAAGTCGTAAATGACCCAGGCTCACAGGGTAACCCAGACGTTAAGGACTCAGATCTCTGGCTGTGAGATTACTATTCTTCTCCCCCTTAGGTTTTTTGGTGGTTTTTTTTCCAACCCCAGTGGTTAATTTGATAGACAATGAGAACAGGGATATTGCGAAACATTTGCTATTTATATGTAACCTCCAGATTCCATTTTTTATTACATAAATACATAAAATAGACTGTATTTTGTTTTGTATCTCTTAAATTTTCCCAAATAAGCTTGTATGAAGAATGCTGGTGAGATTAGGCTGTGGCTTACGTCAGTTCTCTCCAGCATCAGGGTTTTAGGAGCAGGTAGTAAGTGAACAAATACAATAATCTGAAGTTTGCCATTTGGTGGACTCATGGGAAGAGAATGCCTATCATTAGTGTTTATATAACTACCCAGAGACATGATTTTCACATCCTAAACTACCTCTGCCCTACAGTTTTCTTCTTAATATAATTTTTGTGAAGTTTTCAAATCTTCTAAGAAACATAATTCTACAGTATCTATTTCAGCAGAGTATACCGCAAAGAAACCCTGTTCTTGGTGAATCTGCAAGTTTGTCTTCACCTGTTCTGTGCTGCTGTCTTGCTGTGTTGTGTTAACATTACTCTCAAACCATTTTCTAATGACTGGAGATGGCCATCAGCAAACTAATGACTACTCCTCCACCAATCTCCTCTCATCTATTCTTTGAGAAACAGACAGCAGCTTTTTTTGTTTTTGTTTTTGCAGCTATCTCAATACAAAATTAACATTGCTTGTGAATCATAACCTTAATTTCTTTGTATTCATCTGACTGGTCCATTCAAAAACACATTTTCTTTAGTGTGTAGTATTAGCATATTATTCTAATCCCTGGGCCTTTCCTATATGGTATGAGGAGCATGTTTTAAGAGTTACCCTGGTCTCTAACTCTCTACTTCCGTCTCTTGGATAAAAGAACAATTCCATTTGGCTGGCAAGACCTAACCCTTTTTCTTCTGGCAGGAGAAATAGATAGATAGATAGATAGATAGATAGATAGATAGATAGATAGATAGATAGATAGATAGATAGAGAGATAGATAATAATAATAATAATTATCATTATTATTATTATTATTATTATTATTATAATGATAGATAGACAGATACCCTTATTACTTTGTGATAGTTCCACAAACCTAAAGCATATTTCATAAGTCAGAACAATTTTTCCAAAAGACTCTATATTAAGTTTAATACATTAATTCCTTTAACAAATATTTAAGTGATGATAACGTGCCAAACACTTAGGCACTGGGGATATGGCAGTGAACAATAAAAAAGTTTCCTTGCCTTTATGGAGCTAACAGTCTATCAGAGAAAATTAGAAAATTAAACAAATAGTTGGATCAGGTGTTACAACAGAGTTAAGGCAGGTTGTTTTCCAAGGAAGAAACATATAACTAAAAGATTAAAGAATGAGGAGATGGTATGTTATGTTAAGAGACAGAGAACAATGTCCTAGTCAGAAGTGCAGCATGTGTGAAGGCCCAAGAATAAGAGAGAACATCTCAGGTTGAAGGAACTACTTGAAACATATTTGAACAGAAGGGTGGTCCACAAGGGAGGAGCAATGAGACAGGAGTGCACAGTGGTGACCCAGAGGAAGGAGAGGTAAACTCTGCTTGGGGACAGAGGACAAGCCATGATAGCTTCATGGGAATTAAGTTTGATGTGCAACTTGACCAAGATAGAAGCAGTTTTGCAGGTAAAGGAAACAATAGTAAGGGGAAAGGCTCATGGATATGAATGACAAGTAACTTACCCAAGTGTGTCTAACTAGTATGCGACAACTCCAGGGCAGCTCCACTACAAAGTCTATGCTCTAATCCCATAAACAGTTTTGGGGCCATTTTAGGGCATCAGTAAAACATGTAGAATCAAAGAACCCTGTATCAATTACTGTTCTCCAAAGAAACAGGACCAAAAGGAGATATGTAGATATATACAAAGACATTTGTTACAAGGAATTGGCTCATGTGATTATGAAGGCTGAGAAGTCCTGTGTGATCTGCTGTTTGCAAGATGGAGTCTCAGTAAAGCTTTGGTGTGGTTCCAGACCAAGCCAGGGCAGGCAGTCATGTCAGCTGCTGTTGGAGTTTGAAGGCCCAAAACCAGGAGCACAGCTGCCCAAGGGCAGGAGAAAATGGAAGCCTTAGCTCAAGCAGAGGGAGCAAATTCCTCCTTCCTCCATGTTTTTGTTCTATTTAGGCCCTCAAACAACTGGATAATGTCCATCCACCCTGCTGAAGGTAGACCTTCTTTACTCAGTTTACAGATTCAAATGCTAACCTCTTCCAGAAACACCCTCACAAATGTGCCACAAATAATGTTTTACCAACTATCTCAGCATCCCTTAGCCCAGTCAAGCTGACACATAAAATTAACCATCAGAAGCCCTGAAGTAGCTGGTGTGTCTTTTGACCTAATGATAATCTGGCTTTGCTTAGTTCCTTATCATTTACAATGCACTTTCCCATTTAATTTTCACACTGGCCACTGAGCCTGCTTTTCTTAGGCACATATTACAGATATAAAAACAGAACCACACGTGATTACCCATGGTCACACAACCAGTGAATATTAAGTGAAACCTAGACCTGGACCTTCATATGTTAAAACATTGACTCTTTATATTAAGCAACACTAAAAATTAGGTCAACATTAAATAACCCAGCAGACACAAATTCAGGACTAATAGAGCTATGGATCCTATAACACCAAAATAGTTGTAAGTTTGAACACTATCAAAGACTCCTAATTTCTGCCCCTTTGTCTATCGATAAACGAGAAGCAAACAAACAGAATTGTTGCTCACATCAGAAGCATAGAAATTTACTATCTTATAGAAATCCTTCTTGTAAGATAAAGGAAAAGCAGTGCATTTATAACAGTGCTCTGAAGGTAGTTGAAGAAATAATTTTACGTTGCACCAGGTATTACCAAAGAAGTGAAATAATGATTAGTCATATCTGCAACCTTTACAATAGAGAGCACTGAGGCCAGTTACCTGTTGTTTACCTGCTGCTTATTTTTAGTATGTTCTAGTCATTTGGCTATGTAGTCAATATTTTTTAGCAAAAACCTAGAGTGAGTCCACTACATGAGGGATAGTGAGGGAATAAAATAATGAGTCATTGTCCTTGCATAAGAATCCTTTATAATTCAGTGGAGAAGAGATAGTATCTAAAGTATATAGACAGAAGCAATAATTAGAGCAGATTGATTCCAATTATAGACTCATCAGAGCCAAATGGGGTTAACCTGGAACAATATCACCAAGAAATCAAAGCTTGACTTGGTAACATTTATTCATGCATCTCTCCTTTATAGGTTAATGAAAGCAGGTTTTTAGAGCTAATCTCTGGAATAATAAAAGACTCAGAGTTTCTGTCACTCACTAGCTCTCAGAAGTTGAACCTGTTACTCAGGCTTTCTATATATCAGTTTCTTCCTATGAAAAATAAGGTTAATAACAGTACTGACATTATTGGGTGAAGATTAAATGAGATAATGCAAATAAAATGCTTAGCATGGTGTCTGGCAAAATATAAGCCATTAATATTCTTTATGTAATATTTATTGGAGATTTAATAGGTACCAGCCACTCACTATATGGCAAGAATACAAAGATGAATCCAAGAACACTGTATTGCTAAATCCCCTGCCAATAATTTTACCAAGGTAATTTTTGAAGCAGAAATAACTTCTATATTCATGTTTCCATGACTTGTAAGCTAGTCATGAGTTCTACCAAATTCCTCAAGTGTTAAGAATAAGAATGATTCAACGTTGAGAGAGCAAGTGAAAGAACAGCCTTAAATTAGACAATTTCAAGGAGGATAATTAGTCTTACTGTTCTTATTAAAAACATAAAGCAGTCCCTCCTGCCGCTCATAAACACATCTCTCATAACTGGTGGCTTCTAGTACCTAATAAATTACTGGTTTAGGGTTTATACTGTTTAAACAAGACTAGTCTTTGTGAAGATGTATATAAGCATAGAATAGGAAACCACCCATTCACAATAGCAAAGAGTTGGAACCAACCCAAATGTCCGTCAATGATAGACTGGATTAAGAAAATGTGGCACATATACACCATGGAATACTATGCAGCCATAACAACGGATGAGTTCATGTCCTTTGTAGGGACATGGATGAAGCTGAAAACCATCATTCTCAGCAAACTATCGCAAGGACAAAAAACCAAACACTGCATGTTCTCACTCATAGGTGGGAATTGAACAATGAGAACACTTGGACACAGGAAGGGGAACATCACACACTGGGGCCTGTCGTGGGGTGGGGGGGGAGGGACAGCATTAGGAGATATACCTAATGTAAATGACGAGTTAATGGGTGCAGCACACCAACATGGCACATGTATGCATATGTAACTAACCGGCACATTGTGCACACGTACCCTAGAACTTAAAACGTAAAAAAAAAAGAAATACCTAATGTAAATGATGAGTTAACAGATGCAGCACACCAACATGGCACATGTATACCTATGTAACAAACCTGCACGTTGTGCACATGTACCCTAGAACTTAAAGTATAATTTTTTAAAAAAAGAGGAAAAAAAGAATAGGATACCACCTTGAACTAAAAAGTACAGTTGTCTTAAGTGCTTCTCTGCTACATGGTTCTTCCTCACTGAAGCAAATGGGTATATGCAAAAGTAAAAGATAATCCCCTAGTGGAAAACAAAAGAAACCCCAAGTGTGATATACGCTAAGCCTGTTATTTATATATTTTTGCCTATATGGAGAATGTTCTTTGTTTTTGTTTATGTAGCAATATTGGAAAAGCATATGTAACACAAGAAAACTAACATAACCCATAGTAGATCTCAGTGCAGATATAAGGAAGTTTGAAGCCAGATGTATGTCAGTGTAGGAAAACCAAGTTAAGAAATTTTCCAACAGACATTTTTCTTATTCGCTCTCTCAGATCTATCCTAAAACTACCAATCAAAACCTTTAGCAAAGAGGTCAATATTTTTAACAATACCCCTGGGAATCATTATAAACATACACAGACTAGTACTGGATCACAAGTATTTATTGGATATGCATAAAAATAATAAATAGATAACCCTTATTACCCCATATTTTCTACAAACACTTTTTCCACTTTTTACAGGTGTTAACTCATTTAATCCTTATAGCTGTCCTATGAACTGAGTTCTATTATTATCGCATTTTACAGATGTGAGACAGGCACTGAAAGAATGTGACTTGCCAAAGCCCATCAAGTAGACTTCAATTCCTCATGTGGAGGTAACAGTGATCACAAACATACCAACAGTGCTTCACTGTTTACAGTGTGATCTTGATTATCATTCTTCTATCTGAACTCTTAAAACACCACTGAAGTTAGTAGCAAAGTTATAAGCGCGTTTGTTATATAAATGAAGTTACTTCAGAAGTCTCGCAACTGAGCTCAAACCAGGCCTTCTGACCATGTTCTTATTTCTTTCCATTCTGGTATCAAAAATTCTTTTCAACCCTATTGTTCGAGAATCCTATGAAGTTGCAGAATCCTTTTTTTATATATACATATATATGTGTATGCATATGTATACACACACACATATATATACATATATATATATATATATATAATCAAGACTTTTTGTGGGTATATTACATATATTTTAACTCATTTAATTCTCACAATTCCATGGGTAAGTTCTATCTAGATAAGAAAACTAAAGAACTGAGAGATAAATAATTTGTTCAAAACATAGTAGGATTAGGATTCAAACCCAAGTAGCCTGACTCTAGAGACTGTGCTCTTAACCATTACGTTATCTGGTCTCACAGAAAAAAAAAATCCTAAATGGTATTTATTAAAAAGAAATAAAAGTGTAAGTTTAAAATAGCACTTATGACTTGAAACACCACTTGGAAAGTAAAGTTAATAAATCAATCAATAAGTATTTATTGAACATTTTCTTTGGGCAGGCATTATGATAAGCACTGCTGAGAATAGAAATATAATAAAATATTTTCATATTTTAGGAAAAAATGTAAGCTATATCCCTCTTCTCAAAAGAAGTTCATTCTAGCTATGGAAAAAATATATATATATAAGTCATCTTCAACAAAATTTAAACAATCATGTTCATGACATAATAAATGCTATAAAAATTGCTAAGATATGGAATATAAAACCCAACAAAAGGAATTATGTGGAGGGAAGTCCTATTACAACTTAAACCAAAATAAAAATAAAAGTTGGTTCTTAAAGAAATAGCATCCATTTCATATAAAAACATAAAGAGCACAATTTAGCAATAGATTTGCCCTAAATCTCATTAATCCTTTTTTTAAAAGTACATTACTTTGTATTTGAGATCTACATTTGAAGCAACAGAGAAAAAAATAAGAGGTAAAAAGTGTCTGATATCTTTTACATAGACCTAAATTCTTTTAAACATCCGATTGCTGAAGAATTGTCTACATAATTTAATGAGATGCTTAATTGCTACATAAGACCATTGCTGCATTATTTCTTGACAAGAACAGACTTTATGTCTACAATATTGATGAGAATACAATGCAGTACAGAACATCAAAAGACTATGTGCAACCTTAGTCTAGTCCTTCCCTCTGGGTAAAAATTATAGGCGTATATGCCTGCTCTTCCAGTATACTTCTCTTGATAGAGTTTACGGTAGAGAATCATGATAAGTAAAGGTCCATTAGGAACAAAAATAAAGGCAGGGTGGCAGTTAAACTGAACATCATTAGCAAACATCACACTAATTACTCATTTTGTTATTAGTGTTAACTGTGCTGCCAGTTAATTATATTTGAAGAAGAAAATGGCAATGCACACAGAAAAATTCAAACCACACTGAAACAAAATTAAAAAGAATTACACTTGGGCATGGAAATCCACTGTAAAGAAGAAAACTTCTGTGTTAGGAAGCAAATAATCTGCAAGAGTCTTTTGCACCAAAGGAATTTTTTTCATGTAAGAAACATTCAGAAAAAGTGTACTATTATGCTAGACGCATAGAAATGTGAGAAAGAGAGACATAGTCCTCAATATTTAGGTTCACATTTATTTCAAAAAAACACATAAAGAAATAATAGTATTAGACATTGTGTTAAGCATTATAATAAAGATTGGTTCTTCATATGGAAACGTGTGAAACTTAAGAGGAAACAACTAATCCTCTCGAGAAATTAGAAAAGGCGTAAATGAAGAGATGACTGTGAGTAGCATATAGAAACCTGAGCAAAAAATAAGCATATGGAAAGAAAGCAAGCAGGGAAAATGAAATCCTGGAATTACACCAGGCTTTTCTCCTATGCAAAAGAAAGTTTGTTTACAAGGTAAGTGACCAAAAGAGGTGAGATTTCCTCTTTAATAAGAAAACATTTCCTTTGAAGGGCTGATTAATTCTGTCTAACATGCTGAAACAGCTCTGTATTAGCAAAAATCTTGAACCTTTCCCTCAAAGATCTTCAGATTGGTCAAAACTCTAGTCCTTTAGAAAGTAGAAAGGATTAAAATGCTGTTGGTAAAATTCACAGATGAACTGATAAAATGAAAATAGGATTAAAAAGTACAAATTCTTTGCTAGAAATTATCCACAGCAGGTATACTGAATGCTATTTTTATTGTGATGCAGGTCACAACCCTGCTCTTACTGCAAGGACTTCTGTGTTTGGACTAGTCAGAATCTCATTTTTTTGGATAAATGTAGAATCAACAATCTTCAGGATGGTAGTTTTCCTACCCAAAAAAATGCAGAGGTCTCTCTAAAGCAGAGACCTGCATGTTTAATCAAAATGACTCAGCCTGGGCAGCATAGAGAGACCGTGTCTCTACAAAAAAAAAAAGAATAAAAATAAAAATAATTGAGCCAGGAGCGGTGGCATGCACTTGTGACTTCAGCTGCTCAAGAGGCTGAGGTGTGAGGATCACTTGAGCCCTCAGAGGTTAAGGCTGCAGTGAGCCGTGATTGCACCACTCCCTTTCAGCCTGGGTGACAAAGCAAGACCCTGTCTCCAGAAAAAAAGAAAAAAAATGACTCACCCTCTTCAAAAGCAAAGGAGGCTGACAAGTGACCGTAGAGGGGAACAAATATTAAGGAAAAGGATCAGACTGTAATTCTCTGAGGACAACCCCTCAGCTCCATGATATGCAAATCCCCTATGGGCACCTAGAATTCAGAGGGCATTTCTCCATCAAATGTATACTAATGAGTCCTGCAAAGATTCTCATACTCTGGACATTAGTCCCTTGAGCAAATCTGTCTGGGCAGTTGAAGTCACATAGCATATTTATTAAATCAATTTTTAACAGACCAGATGGTGTTATTGTTGACAAAAACAAATGATCCAGTGATTTAATAGAACATAAGAGATACAGATTTTTTTTCTTTTATCTCCCAACTGCCCCTGGAGTCCTGCTTTTGAAAATAAGATACACAAGGACAAATAATTTGATACTTTCTCTAGTTTCACAAACTACTAAAGAAGAGTGGTCTGAGAGACAGATGACAAGGTGACAATCTATTACCAAAAAAATGAAGAAAAACTCCCAGAAAACTATATTTGACGTTTAAAGCTTTAAAAAGAAAATGCCCTTCAGGAATAATTTAGTTGAAGAATGTGGATTGTTTGCTGAATTTCATTCTTCTTATTTTATGACAACAAAACCAGCAACTTCCCCTTAATTTTGGGATACTGCTCCATTCACATCTCTTACTTTCTTTAATATAGAATAGGGTAAGTCTCTTTTGAACATCTCATCTCTTCCTGTCACCCACCCTTAGATTGATAGCAAGAAAGGCAATGTGCCTTAAAGTGAAATGGTCTCTGACCTCTTCCAAATCCACCCTCTTGAATAGAATAGAAATCATTATGTTTTATGTTTGAGCATTGACCTTCATATTTTTGAAAAGTGAAAAAAAATGCCATTTTTAAAGCAGTCAATAGCTTTTCTATTTCTCTAAATATTAAAGATTCTGCTCATCTCTAAGAGAAGACCACATTTTCACTTTAGGATAAGACAATTTAAAACACAGTTTGGCTAGGTAAAAATAAGCAAGGAACCCATATGGCATGAAAAGCTGTGAATTATTAAGGTGCTCAGGCACTTTCCATGGACTGTCATTGGCTAAGTATTCATTGCCAGTGATATTTCAAATATCTAGAATTTTTTTCTTCTTTAGGATGCTGTTTTTCCTTTCTGAGGGCCTGAATTCAAATAGGAAGTGGCAAGATCTCTTCAAGATATTCCAGCTGAGCAGTAGAGCAGTCTTTACAACATGGTAGAAAGCCAGACCCTAAGGAGACAGATGGCCAGTAGAAGACTTCTTGTGGAGAGTCTTAGTATATGAGTCTGGGAACCATTATGTATAGTAGATCAGCTAGTTTTAAATTATTTTCGTCATTGTTGCTTCAGTTACTATGGTCACATAACAGATTGCTCTCACACTAATAAACATGTATAATATAAAGCAGCCATTTATTTTGCTCTTAGGTTTTATGGATTAAGAAGTCCAACAGGGTACAACAGAGGTGGCTTGTCTATGCCTTATAACGTCTGCGGTCTCAGATGGAAGACTCAAAGATGAGGAAGTGCAATAATCTAAAGACAGCTACCCTCCTGTGTCAGATAGTTGATGCCTGCTGCTGACTGATGGCCTCTCTTCTCCAAATGGGGCTTTCCATTAAGTCTCTCCAACATAGTGGCTTCAGGGTCATAGATTTTTTTCACAGCAGCTCATGATTCCAAGGACATATGTCCTTAAACAGATAAAGAATGAAAGAAACAGTTTGAGATGATGGGAGTAAAGGATTATACCACCTCCTTTGACCTAACTTCAGAAGTCACAAAGCATCATTTCCACTGCATCCTACATAATAGAAGCAAGTCAAAAAGGACTCGTTCAACAGAAAGAAATATACTGGCCCCCACCTCTTGATGGAAGAGTGTGTCAACATTACTATAGCAAACACACTTTAAGGTGACTGCACCGAGACATACACTTACGTAATTCATTCTCCTTGAAAGTAGAACCAGAGACTTGCCTCTAAACTGTAAAGTATGACAAAAACCTTGATTAGATTATGTTATAAGATAAATATGGTGTTATGCTGCACCCTTAATTGGGCTATGTTTTATGGAACAAATCTTTTTCTTCATTCAAAATTCATATGTTGAAACCCTAACCCCCAATGTGATGGTATTTGAAGGCGGGTCCATTGGGAATGATTAGATCATGAGGTTGGAGACTCATTATGAGATTAGTGTACTTATAAGAACAAACACTGGAAATCTCTATTTCTTTCTCTCTTTCTCTCTCCAACGAGTGATAATACTGCAAAAACGTAGCAGTCTGAAAGCCAGGAAGAGAGCCCTTACCAGAAACCAACCATAGTGGCACCCTGATCTTGGACTTCTGGCCTCCAGAAGTGTGAGAAAATAAATTTCTGTCATAAAGTCACTCGATCTATGGTATTTTGTTATGACAGCCTAAGCAGACTTGTATGTTATATAGCAAAGATGATGTGATGCCACTGCCAGGATGATATGCCATATAAGACTCATCTTGACAGACTGGAAAGGAAAGTTCTCCTGGCCTTCAAGAAACAAGTTGCTTTGATGTAAACTGCCTGTAGATAGGTTCATATGTCAAGTAACTAGGTGGCTTTTAGGAACTGACAGCCTCAGGCCTAGAGTTGCAAATTATAGAGGGAAAAACCTGATCAAGCTTGGAAGTGACTTCTTTCCATCCAAAACCTCCAAATGAGAATGTAGTCCAGGCAACGCCTTGATAATTGCCTGGTGAGATCCTGAAGCAGAAAACCCAGCTAAGCCATGCCTAGATTCTGATCAACAGAAACTGTGAGAGATAATAATGGGTATTATTGAAACCACTAAATTTTTGGTAAATTGTTATTCAGCAATAAAAAACTAATACAATCACATCACATGAAGAACATGTAGGATGGGGTGGCCATCTTAGGAAAATGCAATCTGCTCTAACTGTTCATTCTTCTTTGTCCATCCATAAATCTTCAGTAACCTGAGATGGACATAGCAGCTCAGGCTCAATTATGCAGTGGGAAATTAAGGAATGAATTGTGTCCCCGCTTGTAGCAAAGTAGTTTAGAGGAGAGTAACAGCATAGGAAGAACCACTCCCAAGATCCCAGTAAGTAACTTGCAGAACATTGGAGCAAAGGTCCACAGCCAGAAAGCTGGGTGAAACAGCAAACTACATCCAGACAGCTTTGTGGAATATGTGAAGTGAACATGTTCCTCAAGAATTCTAGAACATGTCCTAGAATTCTTGAGGAACATGTTCACTTCACATATTCCACAAAGCTGTATCTACAACCATCTGATTTTTGACAAACCTATCAAAAACAAGAAATGGGGAAATGGTTCCCTATTTAATAAATGGTGCTGGGAAAACTGGCTAGCCATATGTAGAAAGCTGAAACTGGATCCCTTCCTTACACCTTATACAAAAATTAATTCAAGATGGATTAAAGACTTACATGTTAGACCTAAAACCATAAAAACCCTAGAAGAAAACCTAGGCAATACCATTCAGGACATAGGCATGGGCAAGGACTTCATGTCTAAAATACCAAAAGCAATGGCAACAAAGGCCAAAATTGACAAATGGGATCTAATTAAACTAAAGAGCTTCTGCACAGCAAAAGAAACTACCATCAGAGTGAACAGGCAACCTACAGAATGGGAGAAAATTTTCGCAACCTACTCAACTGACAAAGGGCTAATATCCAGAATTTGCAATGAACTCAAACAAATTTACAAGAAAAAAACAAACAACCCCATCAAAAAGTGGGCAAAGGATATGAACAGACACTTCTCAAAAGAAGACATTTATGCAGCCAAAAAACACATGCAAAAATGCTCATCATCACTGGCCATCAGAGAAATGCAAATCAAAACCACAGTGAGATACCATCTCACACCAGTTAGAATGGCCATCATGAAAAAGTCAGGAAACAACAGGTGCTGGAGAGGATGTGGAGAAATAGGAACACTTTTACACTGTTGGTAGGACTGTAAACTAGTTCAACCATTGTGGAAGTCAGTGTGGCGATTCCTCAGGGATCTAGAACTAGAAATACCATTTGACCCAGCCATCCCATTACTGGGTGTATACCCAAAGGATTACAAATCATGCTGCTATAAAAACACATGCACACGTATGTTTATTGCGGCACTATTCACAATAGCAAAGACTTGGAACCAACCCAAATGTCCAACAATGATAGACTGGATTAAGAAAATGTGGCACATATACCCCATGGAATACTATGCAGCCATAAAAAATGATGAGTTCATGTCCTTTGTAGAAACATGGATGAAACTGGAAATCATCATTCTCAGCAAACTATCGCAAGGACAAAAAACCAAACACCGCATGTTCTCACTCATAGGTGGGAATTGAACAATGAGAACACTTGAGAACACATGGACACAGGAAGAGGAACATCACACACTGGGGACTGTTGTGGGGTGGGGGGAGTGGGGAGGGACAGCATTAGGAGATATACCTAATGCTAAATGACGAGTTAATGGGTGCAGCACACCAACATGGCACATGTATACATATGTAACAAACCTGCACATTGTGCACATGTACCCTAAGACTTAAAGTATAATAATAATAAAATTTTTAAAAAAAAAAGAAAAAGAAAAAAAAAGAATTCTAGGACATGATTAGAGTTGGGAACCTGGTAAAATGGCAGGACTTCTGATTTCAAGTGTATTTGAGAATCAGACTTGTTATTTGGGTGGTGAAGGGGAGTGTAATTTCTAGACTATGGCAAAGTCTATAATGCATGGGTCACATTTGTGTGGCATAACAAGACTAGACTTATTAGAATGCCCCACTTTTTACACAAATCATGGATTTTTTTCCCTTCTTAAATTCAATTATGTTTAGTTTATTCTTTATAGTTTGCTGACAACTCAAGAATTTAAATCCCTTTTCAATCCAATATGTCTGTATATTTAGAAATAAATATTTAATAAACATATGCTATGAACTTGGCTAAAAGTACATAGACAAGACTGTCCTCGTGGGGAAACCAAATATATTCATCAAACACAATAAAATGCAAACATATGCATTTTTTCACAGTTCCTGTTACTTTACCCAGACAATTTTCTTATTGCATTAAAACAAATAAAAAATAGCACCTTTGTATTTTCTATTTGGAAAAATATAATAATGATGATGATGATCATAAAAGTATTAAATGTTATTACACATATTTTATGGCCAGACACTGCTAAACTTATATGCATTATCTCTTTTAATCCTCACAACTCTTTGAGGTAGATACTGTTATTTTCCAAATATTATGGATGAGAACACTGAGAATTAGAGACTGCTAAAATTATCTAAGTGGCCCAGTAAGTAATACAGATAGGATTGAAGCCCATTCTGTTTGATTTCAAAATTCATATTTTTAACTCAACCATGCAATGTCTTCTTTTCATACTCAGAATCATGTAGATGAATATGAAATCTTCAGAGTCATTTAATCTTACTGCTCTTCTAAGATTCTTTTCTAAGTAATTCATTAAAAAAATGTTCTCAGAAGAAACTTGCAAGGGTGTGAAGCAGGACAGGACAGAGGAAGAAATTAGGCATAGATGTGGTTTCAGGAGAATTTCAGTCATAGCCTGGTCCTCTGGGGGGCTTTTATATCAGAGCTGGTCTTTCCAACAGCAAGGTTACTGGGCTGTTAGACCCCCACATCAGGCAGTCATTGGCTGCCTGGAGTTAAGGGAAAGCATATAGGGAGAAAGAGGGGAGAGGGCTAAAGGCATCTCCAGGGAAGGTGGCTTCCATCAGCTTAGGAAAAGCCACAGAAAAAGAATACAGGTGTGTGTAATTAGCAGCCAACACCTGCAGCAGCCAGGGTTGGTTTCAGGGCCTGCTAAAGGGCAAGGCTCTAACAAAATTGATAAATCTCCCAAGTATTTAGCCAATCCCTGCTTGAATAACTTCAAGTGAGAAAGAACTCCCTATAACTCCCTCTCCTCCACCCAACAAAGTAGCCCATTACAATCCTCAGAAACTTGGTTAGAAAATTCTTCCTTTTGTTGGATGTGGGAATAATAAAGGGAGGTCATTCCAAGACAGCATATGCAAAGGCACAGAGTGTAAAAGAGCATGATGGTGTATGTTGTTCTATAGCTAGTACTATGTTTTGTGGTGGTTAGAACTTAAGGTATGGAAGTAGAAAATGAAAAAGATGAGGTTAGGAAGATGGTTATAGGCAAGATCATCAAATAATGAAAGACAAACTTGCCTCACTAAAAAGTTGTGATGATGGCACAAGGTACAACTAAATGAGTTTTAGCGGAAGAGACAAACGATAATCTCTTTTAGAAAGCCAACCTGCCAGCAATAAAGAGAGCAACCCTACCTCGTTCCTTTCATGTTGTGGGCTTTCACATCTATGTTTTCTCTGGACTTCTTCAAGGACAGGATGCTTGCATTGTGAATGCCTAAAACAATAAATGATTGTGGAACTGAAATGAAGTGAACTCATCATAAGTAAGAGAAGCCATTACAAAACCCCTGGTGAGATATGTCACAGGTCTCAGTCAGGAGACAGCAAACCATAGCTCACAGGCCTAACCAGGCCCACTACCTGTTTTTGCAAATAAAGTATTATTAGAACACAGCCACAACAGTTTGTTAACATATTGTCTATGGTTGTAATCATACTATAACAGCAGAGTTGAGTTGCAACAGAGACCATATGGCCTGTAAAACCTAAAATATTTAGTATTTGGCCCTTTTCAGAAAAGGTTTGCCAATCCCTGGTCCACAGTAAAGCACTAGTAACATATGTGAATAGGTAAGAGAGATGGAAATGATATTTGGGAGCAAAAACCAATTGGAGGAACCACTACTCACTCCTCCTAGTTCTATTTCTTCATGCCATGTAGGCATTAGAGGACATTATAAATATATATGAAGGCTTTCCGGCATTGCACAGCCTCTTTTGATAATTTCTACTTATTCTGTCACATTTAAATTAAATCATCATTTCCATAAAGACCCCTACACTCTGAAGAGCACATAGCAGAGTACACTCACTCCTCCTAGTTCTATTTCTTCATGCCATGTAGGCATTAGAGGACATTATAAATATGTATAAAAGCTTTCCAGCATTCCATGGTCTGTTTTGACAATTTCTATTTTCTATTTATTCTATCACATTTAAATTAAACCATCATTTCCATAAAGACCCTTACACTCTGAAGAACACACAGCAGAGTCCACTCACCACACAGGCCTACCGATCCAAAACAGGATCAGTACCCCATTCAGTCCACTTAGAATGAGATCATCCTGCAATAATGGGACAGTATCAGCCCTGTGTCCCTTACATAAATCTGCTAAAATGCCCCCGACTTTTAAATCACTGTGACGCTCTTGTTTTCACTGCAGGCCTTCAGAAATGGCCTAAATCTTTTTCACTTCATTAAGCAGCTCTACACCAAAGTCCTCTAAAAACTTTTCATCAGAAAATTCCCCATAAGGCCTAAAACTTCTTTTCCCATATCAATGTGGTTGGAACATAAAAGATTGCAATTCAAAGAAAAAGTAAAGAACTGTCATGGTCCTTTTTGTTGGTGTTAATCTCTGAACAGCAGATTTAGGACGACTATTTTTTTCTAGTTCCTGGTTCTCCACTTCCTGTTTGAATATCCACTACAAAGTGTCGGTAAAATGTATTTATAGGACACAGTGAGCCAGTTGCTAGGCCTTTTGTATAGGACTTGAAAGATAAAGGCAAGTTCCTGTCTCTTAAAAAAAAAGTAATCTGCAGCCATAGAAACATCTAATCTTAGTCATAGCACCAACACCCCCACATGGGCCAAAAATACAATTCAGAATAAAAGTTGCTTATAAAAAATGGATTTTTAAAAATCACACCTTGAATAAAAAACCAATAAGAAAAACTTCTCCTACTTTCCAGGGAGGAAATTAAGAAAAACAAAACAACAAATGGTGTACTGGTATTTTTATATTTGAAGATTATTTGCCTCAAATATTTAGTTGCTGTCACTGTTTGGAAGAAAGTAAAGTTTAGCACTATCATGCACAATTCACCAAAATAATTTTCAAATTAATGAAAAATTTAAATGTGAAGATAAGCACAAATATACAGAACTAGAAGAAAATATAAATTACTATCTCTCTGGCTTTAGAATGGCAAAGAATATGAGTCAAGATAGAGTCTACAAAAGACAAAGTGATACATTTAATATAGAAAATCTATCTTTTTCTGAATATGTTAAAATAATATTCAAAATTATAAAACAAATAACCAACATGGAAAATGTTCCAATGAGTCTGACTACAAGTTTCTTCCTTTTTATTCTGTAAGAAGCAACACGTGAAGATACAATTTTTAAAAATATTTATAGAATACAAAGTCATTCATGAAGGAATACCAAATGGCCAATATTAAATATATTTTAAAAATCATTCTTGCACATAAATAAACTAAAACAGCAATAAACTATCTTTTTGCCTGTATTTTAGCAAAAATGTTTTATTTAAAAGAGCACACAAATTTATTAGTTAAAATGTTTTTGGTTGTGAATAACAAAATCACTTCAAATTAACTTCATGAAAAATGAGTGGACTCTCAAAATTTTTCAAATTCAGAAGTAGATTTGTTTTTAGGCATGATTTAATCAGTGATCCAGCTCCAGTTCTAATACTTGAGATCTGTTCTGTCTATCTATCTGCATTGTGCTTAAGGTGGCTACCATTATGGAGGCAAAATGGCCAGCTCCCAGTAATTCCAGGAGTCAACTTCTTAGCACGTCACTGGGAAAAAGTGTGTCACTTTTCTCAACCAGTACACTCCTGACATCCATTCTGATTGGATAAATTTAGGTCATGTGACCAATTCTTAACTAATCATCACATCCAGGGAAATGGCACCTTCCAATTGGATTAGGTCTGTGTTAAATACTCGCGCCTGGATCAATCACTGTAGAAAGGGAGGTTGGCTTAAAGTATTTAGGGCCATCCTTGGCACCAAGATAGGGTAAATCCTCTTCAAATTATGTAATGGAGGAAGGAAAAAATAGCTGCACTGAGGCTGTACAGAGAAGCATGCACAATTAGGCACAGTGGGTGAAGCAATAAATTATTTCTGTGTATGGAAAAATTGGACTATACATATAAAAGCCTTGAAAATATGTGTACCACGTTTGTCCCAGAAATACCAGATCTTGAAATTTATCCCAAAGGAATTATTACTGTTCATTACAAAGATTTATCTTTTAGGATGATTTAGGGTAGCTGAAAATCAATGCTTGACAATGGAAAAATAAATAAATTATGACACATGAATACAATGCTATATTATGCAACCTTAAAATATAAAATTCCAAAAAATATTACTAACAAGTTAAACTGTTTAAGATATGCCAAATGACTGAATTCAGGTCACAAGAAATTATTCTATTTTTAGAAAAAGAATATACACATATGTGTAGTCGTTGAAAAAGACTTAAATATATCAAAATATAAAGAGTTATCTGCATATAGTGGAATTGTGGATAGATTAATTTCCTTTTTATGAACTTCTACATTTCATAAATTTTATTCATGCATATGAATTATTCCAGTAATGAGAAACATTCATATTCAGTTTTTTAAAAATAATGAAACAAATCTACATTTTTAAAAAATGTGATGGGGACTATGACTTTAAGAATGTATTCATGAAGAATTCCAAGAGTCCACAATTGCAAGTTGAGAGGAAGCCCACATAAAAGCAGAGCTCTAGGAATGAAGTCTTTAAATAATCTGCTTCTTATCCCTGGAGGAGCACCAGCATTCACACCAACCTTTAGTTAAGCAGCCTTAGCCCACGTGAGAACCTGCGTGCTGACTTCAACCGTAGTGACTTTCCTACCCTCTGAAAAAGGGCTTTGGGTAAACAAAGAGCTATCAGACCTCACAAGAAGGCTTTCCACCTCCCTGAGGAATCCCCTTCTGAGAATAAACACAAATACTCATTTAGAGATCTGTGCAAGTGATGGCTAATGGCCCAAAATTGCGCTGTATATAGCTCCATCTGCACTGTATGTAGCTTCAACTTTCATGTAAGTGATCTAAAGAGCAAAAGTTGGTGTGGCCTATGTGAAAATGTATGTGCACTGAGCTACAGAACTAACCATCTTAATTGAATTGAATAATTTTTTAAAGCTAAAGGATAGCTACATTTATTGGTTTCATTTATTAGATATATCATAATATAGGCAACAGACCATAGGAGGAGAATATGCATCACTTAAGGGAAAACTGCAGGGTTGAAATGTGTATAGCACTGGATGATGTGAGATGACTCCACACATGTATGCTCTCTGCATACAGTTGATCCTAACTCCATTGCTGTAGAATAAACCCTATTCTCCAGCAACGTAAGACAGAATTACCTCAAGTGAAGAAAAGGGGAGAGAAAAGCAAAAGGGATGAAGGCAAAGTTTGTTCTTTTGATTTCTGATTTAAGGGAGGACTGAGTGCAAAATTCAAAGCATTCTTTTATTCAACATCCAATTAATATTTGTTCAGCATATAAAAGTTAGTTAAATGAACGAAAATCCCTGCCTTCATGGAATATACATCCTAGTGGATACGAAGGCTATGTACAAAGTCTAAAGAAGCTTCTTTGGTTTTGGTTTTTGTTTTTCTGTTTTTTGTTTTTTGGGTTTGGTTTTGTTTTGTTTTTGTTTTTGTTTTTTTGAGACAGAGTTTTGCCCTTGTTGCCCAGGTTGGAGTGCAATGGCGCGATCTCAGCTCACTGCAACCTCCCCCACCCGAGTTCATGCGATTCTCCTGCCTCAGCCTCCTGAGTAGCTGAGATTACAGGAATGTGTCACCATGCCTGGCTAATTTTGTATTTTTAGTAGAGACAGGGTTTCCCCATGTTGGTCAGCCTGGTCTCGAACTGCCGATCTCAGGTAATCCACCTGCCTCGACCTCCCTCTTTCCTTAACATTAAGTGAGAATGAAAACAGAGAATTGAGTGTCTGAGAGAGGCAAGGCAGGACTTAATGAGAGATATGCTTGGCTAAGATGAAAGCTTAAAAAGCTTATTTTGTCTGAAGAGGAAAGGAGAAAGGCAAATTTGCTGTAAAAGCCTAACCAGAAATTTATCTTTGGTTCTCCCTTCTATTGCCCTCACTTAATTACTGGCCCTCTTTTTTTGCTCCTTAATACCAACCATTCATTTAGATCCCTCTAGTCAATAGTGTAAGAAAGAATTAGGCATGTTGTGTATTTGTTCTCTATGGGTTGTGTTGTGCATATCAGCATCTGACCCATGCTGGAGACTATTAAGGGAGGAAGGGATGAATGCCTGGATGGATGGATGGATGGATGGATGGATGGATGGATGGATGGATAGATGGATGAATTTTTGCAGGGGACATAGCTTAATAAGTGAAAAAATAAGTGAATGAAAAAGTAAAACAATAAATGAAGGAATTAACAAAAGAATAATTAGGTAAAGCAGGGGAAAAGACATAAAGGTGCCCACAGAAAGCTTATGAAGTCGAAAAATGGTGAATATGAGAGTGAAATAAAAGAAATAATACCATAAAGATGTGACTGAGGTGACAGAATTGGGGGGGAGGAAGAATAAATAAAATTGTAGAGCTAAGTCTCAAGGAAAAGGGAAAAAAATCACAGCGTGCTTAAAGATGAGCAGAGGAGCCAGGGGAGAGGTTAGAGGATCAGCTCTGACTGCAACCTTGAATCTCCAGGCGGTGAGAACTTTTCTGCTTCTGCAAGCAACAGGCACTGAGGGCTTCCCTGAAAGTGGTGTTAGGTGTTCATGCATTACAGGAACGCATAGAAATATTATAAACTCTTGTTAAGATCTCAAACGTTGTGCACTTCAAGTTGAGATAAAGTATAGTTATTCAGCGGTAGCCTTCATTATTATTTGACAAAAATGTATATCCTTAAATATTGAAAAAATATAAATAAAAAATTGAAATTACCTACAATATCCCACTTTCAGAAATAATATTTTAAGAGCTTTATATTCTTTAATACACGTGTATGTGCATATATATGTGTTTAGTAAAATACTGATTTAATCTATTTAATTAAATTAGTTTAATATATTTAATATTTTGATAGTATACATTATTTAAACAGCTCGATATTATCTATATGCTTTCACATATACACACAAAAGCAAACACTTGTTTATTTTATTTTATCTTATTTTTGAGACAGAGTCTCACTCTGTCACCCAGACCAGAGTGCAGTGGAGTGATCTCGGCTCATTGCAGCTTCTGCCTCCTGCGTTCAAGCAGTTCTCCTGCCTCAGCCTCCTGAGTAGCTGGGACTACAGGCATGTGCCACCACACCCAGCTTTTTTTTCTATTTTTATAGAGATGGGGTGCTGGGATTACAAGTGTGAGCCACCGCACCCAGTCATGTATATGTTTTTAACCTGCCTTTTTCACTTAAATATACTGTAAATATTTCTGTGTTAGGAAACTGCCTGTGGCATTATAATATTGTGTCACCATAATATTTTATTATATTAATGTACCATAATTTATCAATCAATCCTTTATTGTTGGAAAATTGGTTTTTCCCCAATGTTTTGTATTTAAAACAAAGTAATTTGGTTATATTTTCATTCATACTGTTTTATCCTATAGAATAAAGTGCTACATTCTTGTGGCTTTATCATTGCACATTGCTCCTGATTATATCATTATTATAAAATCCTTGTGCTGAAATGGCTTAGTCAAATCAAATTCAAAATGCTAAGGCTTTTGATGTGCATATCAATCACAATGTCTTCAGTTGCCATTTACTGAAAAAAAAAAAAAGCCTCAATCAATGGAAAGGCTTAAATAAAGCCTTTTTAATGTATGTCATAAGTAGAGTCTAGAAATAATTCAGGTCACAGAATTGGTTTTCTCCAGTAGCTCAACAATGCCACCAAGAACTCTGCTTGTTTTGGTCTCCTGCTCCGCGTACAGTGATATGAGCCTCACAGACACAAAATGGGCTGCAAATTACTCTTAGAAATACACTTTTACTCCTTGAGGTTCAGAGAATAAAACACATCTTCTCCAATTCTCAAACAAAAGGCCTAAACTTCACGTTGGATGAATTTGGGTCATGTGCTCATCCCTGAGTCAACTGCTTTAGCAAGGGAGTTAGATGGTGTCATTAATAGTCCCACAAATATTATGAGTTCAAGTTTCCTCCAGCCTTCACTAACATTGAGAATTGATCTTTAAAAACCACAATAAAATCAAAAGCTGCCAACTTGATAGGTAAAAGGAGGAGACCATTATTCTCTTCTTTTTCTCTTTTTCTTCCCTTTCTTCCTTCCTTCCTTACATTCATCAGTTTAAACTTTTCAATGGTGAAAGCCTGGACTCTAAAATCACATGGTCTATATTTGCATTTTGGTTCTCTGCATAGAGTTGTGTCATATTAGATAAGTTAGAGAAATTCTCTGCAAAACAAGAATAATAATAGTAGAGCCTCCTCCTTGGGGTTCTCATAAAAATAAAATAAAATCGTAATTAAAAAACTAGTAAATGTTAGGTCTTATTAAAAATTATAATATTATTTTCATAATTAAATTATTGTGAATTACATATTCATTCCTGTGCTCATTTTTCTGTTGGGAGTAGACATTTTAATAGTAAAAAGAAGGCTTTATTTTGTTGTTTGAAGTATTTATTTTCTTATTTAAGACATGTATATTTCGGTACTCATATTTTCTTCATTCGTTAAAAGACAATGCCTACAGACCCTGGCCATGAGTGTCTGAAAAACTAGAAAGAGTAAAAAAATCAATCACTGATGAGAGGGTGAGAAAATATTGGCTTAAATATTTTTGAACAAGAAATCCCTTTCCATCTCCCAAATACTTTGCAAATGAGGCACTGGTGTTAACATTATAGCTCCCTGGAATCTATACTAGACTTTCTTCACTATAGCGTTTCAGATAAAAGTGCCAGCTATGATAGTTAAAGGAATGACTAATGCCAAAATGAGTCACTATAAAGACATTACAGGGGCTCACACCTGTAATCCCAGCACTTTGGGAGGCCGAGGCGGGCAGATCACCTGAGGTCAGGAGTTCCACACCAGCCTGGCCAACATGATGAAACCCTGTTTCTACTAAAAATACAAAAATTAGGCGGTTGTGGTGATGCATGTCTGTAATCCCACCTACTCGGGAGGCTGAAGCAGGAGACTAGCTTGAACCTGGGACATGGAGGTTGCAATGAGCCAAGATTGTGCCACTGCACTCCAGCCTGAGCGACAAGAGTGAGTAATAAACATTATTTGTTAGACTTTTCATTAGTTCTAAAAATAATTAACTGTAAATCTCAGCCTCTTATAATATAAATATTTTTAACAAATAAACGGAATGTTTTAGGGGAAAATATACATAATGAAAGAAGCTTCCCATTCACAAGTTATGAATACTCCTGACATAGGAGGACTAGCTTAGTTTACAGAAACCTTATATGAAGCCCTCTCTCTAACTGGGAATAGAAATGACGATTTTTAGTTTGTTCAACATGCAGTGTGGTTCCTGTCTGAGTGGTGTTATTTCTGGCACCCTGATGAGCCACTGTTAGGATTAGTGAAACAGGATCCAAGCCCCCTTCTTCCCTTTCAGATATTTTCTTCCTCCGGCATTGGTTAGGAAAAAGAGCCTCTTTCTTCCACTTTGAATTATCAGTTCTTTGATTCCTGACAAGTAAGTCCTATTGGAAACGAACTTGTTTTAGCTGTGCCCCTAAAATCTCCCACCCTGCCACCTACATGCATACCCCAGCTACATTTCCAATGGGTGTTGTTCAACCCTCATCCTTCCTTATGCCTCATGATATATAAATGGTGATTATGAAAAGCTCTCTATTGTGCAAATGGTCCTTATTATCTTAAGTTTTTTTAAAAAAAAACCTGTCTTTTGAGAAAGTGGGAAGGTGTGCCCTGTTCTCCAATATTTGGCAGTGTTCGTTTTAACTGAATCACTTGTTAGGGCAAAATTGCTATAACCTATAATAAATGTTAAGATTGTCGGATGCATACTTATACTGAATTAATATTTTATAGCTCCTCAGCCCTGTGTGGGTTGGCTGTTCTACTGGAATGCTCTAGCACCATGGAAACGCTGGGAGATATTTTCTCTTAATTGTAAGAATGTTTGACAGATAACAGTACAGTACCATGGAATTAAAGTTTATTGCTGATGAATTCTGATTACTTTATAACCTGATTCTATTAGATGAGGTTTTGTTTTTGTTTTTCTTTTTAAGCATTGAAACACCTGTCCTTGTCCATAATCACTTTTTTTTAAAAACTTAGTAATTATTGTATTATCTATGTAATTATCATCAGGTAGAGAAAGATACCCAGTTTTTTTAATTAAAAATTATCTCCAATTTTTTAAAGCCCAACCTGTGAACTATGAATAAAATCTTTTTAGATAAATATTTCTTAAAGAAAAAGAAAGAATCCTGCTAACATCTTTCTATGGCTAAACTATAATTTTAGTCACAATTATGTTAGCCTTAAATTCTAATGCTAAAAGATATTGGGAATTAGCTAGAAAAAAAATGTGTGATCCTAAAAACAAAATATATGTGTATTATGCATTATTTGTTATTTATGTGTAAGAGAAACAGACTGTGCTTCCATTCTTCCAATCCAATGAAAAAAACTCTTATTTTTCTAAGCTTAAGACCTGTGAACCAGTTGACTCAGTCTTACCCTAAAACACTTTTGGCTCTTGTCAGTTGAGTTTATGATGGAAGCTAAGCATCCTGATCCTTAGGCAGAGCTTCGTGGAAGAACAGGTAACTGCTGGGCTTGTTCTTTCTTGCTTGTCTCTTTTCTCAAAATCACTTCAGAAAGTCCAAGAAGCTGCTTATAGCCAACTATTTAAAACCCTTTATTTTGTTCCTTCATGGTGCTGTGAAAAGCAATGGGAGGATTTCTCTCTGAGCTCTAAAACAATTAAGTCTTTTATTCATCATCTGTCCTCCCCTTGGGTCCCTCGTCAGCACCTGTCTTCACAGATCTGGGAAGTGGAGAGTAGCTAAGAAAGCAACACTCAAAATATCCAGTTGAAGATTGGTGGAGGAAACACGTGACCACCCTAAAAATGTTTCTCCTACCAAGAGAGTTTACTAAGGAAAGAGATTTTTTTCCAGTTGGGAGTAATTGGAAAGGTTTGTAGCAAAGAAGACACTTAAGTAGGATGTGCACTTGTGCTATGGGAGTAGCAAACCCAAGGTGGAAGGAGAAACTAAGCAAAATGTGGTAGGCAAAAAAATTGGTCCCTGGAAGTGTCTATATCTGAACCCCTACATTACCTTACTGGGCAAAAGGGACTTTGCAGAGTGATTAAATTAAGGGAATTGAGATGGGGAAATTATCCTGGATTATCTAAGTGGGCCCTAAACATGGTCACGGTCATGATAGTTCTAGGAGGGAGACAGGAGTGTGAGTCAGAGAAGGAGACAGGAGAACAAAAGCAGAGGTCAGAGTGATGCAATTGCTGGAATGTGGGCGGCCTCTAGATGCCAGAAAAGGCAAACAGACAAATTCCCCACAGCACATCCAGAAGAAACACAGCTCTGCCAACACCTTGATTTTGGCCTACTGAGGCCCGTTTTTGGCTTCTGACCTCTAGAATTATAAGATAATAAATTTGCATAGTTTTAAGCCCCCAAAGTTATGTGTACTGTGGTTGCAGCAGCAATAGAAAACTAATACAAAAAAGTAAAATGTGGGCTATTTATGAAGAATATTAAATACTTCAGAGTAGACAGTGCATAAGGACATTCAGTGGAGGAAAAGATGGGAAGAATAATCACAAACAAGAATAAGGATAACATTTTGTTGTCCACTTAAAGTGCTTTCATAGTCATTGTTTTAAAATTATGATTCCCTTAACAACCTTTTAATCCAGGCATTATGATACTCTACAATTTCAAGATGAAGTAGCTCTGGCTCATGGAAGCTAATTGCTTTGCCCAAGTTCACAGTTCGGTAAGCAGTAGAATTGGGCAGCAGCCAAGGTCTCCCAACTCCTCACCTCTTTCCCCTGCAGCACGTCACTCATTCATATCAGGGCAACTAATTTTAGAAGGGCTTCAATGTCAGGCCAAAAGGTGTAAAGTTTATTCTCCAGCAATAAATTAAAGGTTTTTAAGCATGGAATGACATAATTAATTAATATAACAGCATAATATAAAGTAGTTTAGAGAGGGGTAGATAAAAATCTAGAGATAAGTTAGACTAAAAGAATAATCGAGGAAATAGGAAAAGAAGGCCTGAACTAAAGCCAGCCAACAGAATGGAGAGAAGTATACTGTCTGACACAAGGTGGGGACGGGGAGGGGGCAGGTGGAGAGAGAAACAAGAATTCATCATTTTGATTATTACCAATGAAAAAGTTATGATTTTCTAATATGTGCATATCTTTTGGACAACAAATTAGTGTACATTTAAATAGGATTTATAGATATAAATTATGATTTCCAAAATAAAAATTAAGCTTTTATACCTACATCAGACTATTTGACTTTTTACCTTTCCACTTCAGAAGATGGCAAAATTTTTGCTTAAAAAGATGAATCCCAGTTCCATATTTTTATAGTAATCCCTGACTTATTTTTGTCTCATGGAGGTCAACTATCTGATCACCAGTGAAAATTGAGAATAAAAAAGTGCCACTCTGTTATTCTCACAGTAATGGCCATATACTTTCTAAATCATCACCTTTCTGACAAGTATTTCTTGACCCCATCCGTCTCTCACTCTATTACTTGTTTTCTATTCCTTTTGTATGCTGTTGTTAAGCTGCAAAAAATACCTTTGTGTGGATGTCCTTGTTGTATATCTGAAACATTTGCTGCTGCATTATGACATATTTATTGCTGGTATTCATCTGTCAGTTCTCATCGTGCCCATTTTTCAATATTTGATTGCCTTTTATGACCTTGATTCCTAGAAGCTTTCATTAATTTTTTTCCTTTTTACTTCAAAGATTTCAGAATTCCGATACTGCCATGGTAGGCTGAATATTGGCCCATCAAAGATGTTCATGACCTAATCCTCAGAACCTGTGCATATGTTACCTTACACAGTAAAAGAAATTAAGATTGGGCAAATGTAATTAAGTTAAGACTCTTGCTATGAGATGTTAGCCTGGCTTATCCAGGTGAGTTCAATGTAATCACAAGTGTTCTTATAAGTGAAAGAGAGAGGCAGAAGAAAAAAGAAAGGAGACAACAGAAGCAGAGATTGGAGAGGAGTACAGATGTTACGTTGCTGAGTTTGAAGACAGAGGAAGGGTCCATGAGCCAGGGAATGTAGGGAGCTTCTAAAAGCTGAAATAGGCAAGGAAACACATTTTCCCCTAGAGCTTCCAGGAAGAACACTCTGGAATAGGTCCTGTGGTCCCATTTTAGACTTCTGACCTCCAGAACTGTAAAACTGTTGTTTTAAGCCACTAGGTTTGTAGTAATTCATTACTGCAGCAATAAATAACAAACATATTGGCCCAACAGCAAAAAAAAAAAAAAAAATCCCAAATGTCTCATCTTTTTTACATTTTCAAGTTGAGATAAGAAATTAGAGTACCTCAAAAAAGTACTCTTAAATGGTGTCTCATCATTCTAATTAATTATTAGCTATTACTATCCTTCCTCAGTCACAAAAAGCAAACATTCTCACTAATTGTTTCATCTTGCAATGTCAGTTTTGAAAAACTGAAAACCGTAATCTGTTTCATAACCATATAAAAAATAAGTAATTTAAAACCTATTCAGAACTTCGTACGTGGAATCACCAGTCCTGTGTGACTGAAAACTATTCATGCCTTCTGATCTAGAAGAGTCATTTAGAAAATTTTTATGAGTTTAAGAGAAACACCTAATGTAGATGACAGCTTGATGAGTGCAGCAATCCACCAGGGCACATGTATACCTGTGTAACAAACCTGCACATTCTGCATGTGTACCCTAGAACTTAAAGTATACTTTAAAAAAAGTGAAATTAAAATGTTTTTAGTCAAATAACTGAAAATAATTATTTTCAATAATTATTTTAATAATTATCAGTAACTGCTATAATTAAAAATGATATCAAAAGTTTTAATATTATAAAAGTGATATATTAGGTAACCCACACTTCCTTCAATATTATTCAAAATAAAATCCTGCATTCCCTTGATTCCAACACAAAAGAGCAAGATCTAAAGTTTACTTAGACTCATTTCTGATCCCAAATTGCTAAGAGAAAAAAAGGAAAAGAATTGGGAAGCAAGCATGAGAGTGATGGACAGGTAGGAGAAGAAAGATAAGGAGAGGCATGATGATCACATTCAGATTCTCAGAAATAGCTTGATCTAAAAGTAACATCAACTTCTATTTACTCCTATACTCAACCAAAGGGAGATATGGAGTAACACAACACAAACATTCCTATAGACATGTCTAGCTTGGAAGTCTTGAGAGTAGAGCGGGATAAATCTTAACAGTTTTCAAAAGCTAAGGAAAACATTTTAGTGAAATACCATTACTGTCTTTCACTTTTATCTTCACATTGTGCCAACTTCACCCCATCTCTCTCCATATCTCCCTACCTCTCACAATAAGGACAACAGGAAAACAGAAAAAAATTAGCATGTCTTGCATGCCTATTAATGTCAGAGAAAATGCAAGATTTTTTTTTTTTGAGACAGAGTCTCACTTCATAGCCCAGGCTGGAGTGCAGAGTGGTGCATTCTTGACTCACTGCAACCTCCCCCTCACTGGTCAAAGCGATTCTCTTGCCTCAGCCTCCTGAGTAGCTGGAGCTACAGGCATGTGCCACCACAATTGGCTAATTTTTGTATTTTCAGTAGAAATGGGGTTTCACCATATTGGCCAGGCACTTACAAAGAGATGGTTTGGAACTGGAGCTTATGTTTAAAATGGAAACAGAGCATGAGAGTTTGGAAAATTTGCTGCCTGATGACATAATAGAAAAGAAAAACCCATTTTTCTGAGGAGAAATTTAAGCCAGCTGCAGAGATTTGCATAAGTAATGAGAAGCCAAATGTTAATCTCAAGACAATGGGGAAAATGTCTCTAGGACATGTCAGAGGTCTTCACAGCAGCCCTTCCCATCACAGGCCTGGAGGCCTAGGAGGAAAAAATGGTTTAATGGGCTTAGCCCAGGGCCTTTCTGCTTTGTGCAGTCTTGGGACTTGGTGCTCTGTGTCCCAGCTGTGGCTAAAAGGGGCCAACATAGAGCTCAGACTGTTGCTTCAGAGGATGCAACCACAAAGCATTGGCAGCTTACACATGATAGTGGACCTGTGGGTGCACAGAAGTCAATAATTGAGGTTTGGGAACCTCTGCTTAGATTTCAGACGATGTATGGAAACACCTGGATGTCCAGGTAGAAGTTTGCTGCAGGGGTGGAACCCTCATGAAAAACCTCTGCTAGAACAGTACAGAAGGGAAATGTGGGGTCCGAGCAGTCCCCACTGGGGAACTGCCTAGTGGAGCTGTGAGAAGATGGCCACCATCCGTCCTCCAGACCTCAGAATGGTAGATCCACTGACAGCTTGCACTGTGTGCCCAGAAAAGCCACAGACACTTAACGCCAGCCCATGAAAGCAGCTGGGAGTGGGTGGGGGGTGGGCACTGTACCTTACAAAGCCACAAGAGTGGAGCTGCCCAAAGACATGAGAGGCCACCTGTTGCATCAGCATGACCTGGATGTGAGATATGGAGTCAAAGGATGTCATTTTGGAGCTTTAAGACTTGACTGCCCCATTGGATTTCAGACTTGCCTGTGGTCTGTAGCCCCTTCATTTTGGTCAATTTCTCCCATTTGGAATGGGAGCATTTTTTTAATGCCTGTACCCCCACTGTATCTTGGAAGTAACTAACTTGCTTTTGATGTTACAGGCTCATAGGCAGAAGGGACTTGCTTTGTCTCAGATGAGACTTTGAAATTGGACTTTTGGGTTAATGACAACTATCCCCTTACTCAGTAAGAGGAGGCTCACTTGGCATCGAGAAATTGATGTTAGGTAAATCTCAGCATTCAGATCTACAAAGTAGCACCTACTGATTCACCCAAAGGCAGAAGCAGGGTTTGAAACAATACAGTCTGAATTTGGAATAATTAAATCTGTCATGCACAACTGTGCTTTTAATTTTCAAACATGCTTTTCAAGGAAATTTTATGTTACATAATCCCAAAAGTTAATTTCTCTAAGTTCATCTAATTGGTGAGAGTTACAGTAGGTAGGAAGCTACTGACAGAAAGAACCTCATACAAACTGTCTCCAACCAGAGTCTCAACATGATGGATCTGTGTTTCCTGTGATGCTCCTCTGGCCACCATGGCTACATGCAACCCATATGGTTCACAGATAAAACACAATACATATTGCTTTATCCTAGATCTGTTTGCTTCAGCAACCAAGCCCCCAGTAACAAAATTGAGGGTTCTTTTGCACTTCTTTCTTTTGGCTCAGGCATACGTTCATGTGCAAAATACACAAAAGCTTATTATGTTTTTGATTAAAGCTTCTAATTTGGGCAATGCAAGAGCTAAACTTGGATACTGCAGAACACATCCATTTTGTTCCTACCAGTCTTTTAAAATGTGTGTTAATGTATCCAGCACTTGTGCCACAATAAAAATAACTTCACATTAACCTGTAATACCTCACAACTTGAGAAACATGACAACAAAAAAGTTCATGAGAGTCACATGTGTTCTGGTGAGAATACAAAAGAAGCTACTAATTACGAAAAACAAAACCACCATCGATGGAGCAGCTGCAGTAATTTGCTGTGCCTTTCTGGCATTATGGGAAACTGAATGCATTATCACAATCACTTTTCACAGAGTAGAGACGCTTCATTAGCTTATTCGTTTCCCCATAAATTTCATCCACATTAGACTAAAGAGAAGAGTTCACAAATCTAAGGTTGAAATGCTGAATTTCAGAAATAACGTTTGAAAAGTGTCCTTTAATGGATTTTGAAAACAACCTTTTTGAATAATTTTCAATTAGAGTCACAGAGTGTTCAATTGTAACGTTCCCTTTTCCTTGATGAGGATTCAGGAAAGCTGCTATTTCACTTGCCGAAATGTGGTAGAAATGTAGACTTGGTTGGCAATAAATAGAACAAGAAAATGGGGAGTGAGGTGAGAACAGAGGAGAGAAGCAAAGTTGCCAGCCAAACAGAAATATTGAGTTTATGATACAGGTCTGAGAGATGTAAAGAAACCTAGCCAAAATTCGGCAGGACATAGCATTGCATTCTCTTGGGATGTGAGCAGTGGGGAGGGTAGGGGAGCTGAGGGTACCAGATTCAGCAGCCCTGCTCTGGAATGAGAGGGTAGAAGGACCAAAGGCAAAAATGGACAACTCTGCGTTCAGAGGACAAATTTGGACAAGTCCCACCCAAATCTGGTCATACAGAACTCCTTTCTTCAGACACAACAAACAGAGTGACTTATAAGCATGGACTTTATTTCTGGTTTTAGAAGAAGTTATTACTATGTCCAGAGGAGAAGCAAGAGTTCACCCATTCCACCATACAGAGAACTGCACTCTCTGGGTGCCTGCTATTTTCCCATGTAAAAAGAAATCCTTGTTAAGTTATAGGGTATTGCACACATAATTTTAAATGCAATTATATTATTTAAGACTAAAATCAAGCTCAGGATTGAGTTTCACCATTTCCCCTCCTCCTTGACTGGTAGGCCTTATGGAAACCAGCCCTGGCCAGCCAGTCTTGCACAGTTGGCATGGAGAAAGAGCATCAGGCCTTCCAACAATTGCTTTCAACAAATAGTAACTGAGCATCTGCTGTGTTCCTACCCAAAGGGAATGAGGCTGAAGGCTGTTTATGGAATATGGTGCATAAGGCTGATTTCCAAGGCTGAACCAGATAAGTTTATCCAAAATAGGTAGTCAAACAAGGGCATCCTGAGACCATCGAGAGCTGAGGTGCAAGGGAACAAAAGCTAATCTAAATGAATTTAGTAGACAGTTGTTAATGCCCATCGAAGGGCAATTACCTGCTCTTGGCACATTCTCATAGATGTATCAGTGCCATTTGAAGGAGCTAGAATGTGGTAATAAATTACACTATTTTTTAAAAGCAATAGGCTTAAATAGGCAGCTTATGATATAAAGTAACCATTTGAGCCTATGTACTGCATACCCACCTTCCTGCATTCCCTTTGAAAGGATCAAAGAAACATAAATATTAGGAAAACATCTGTACCAATGATGGGAATCAGCAACAGTGTCAGGAAACAAACCTTTTTTGCTGTCAGCCACTGAAATTTGGGAGACTTTGTTCCCATAGCATATTGATATGCTATTTTTCTAATTATAAAATGAATACAATCAAGTAACATATAGAAATGTATGGAAATGGGTTGGCAGTCTATTCATCAAATTAATCACAGTGGTTAGCTTCAGAGAAGTAAAGAGAATAGTGCTGAGGATGGTGGATAAAAGGGACTATTTCTTTTTCTTAAAAAAAGACTTAAATATAACAACATGGTAATTGCTAATTTAAGTTGTCGGTACATGAGTATTTGCTATATTATTCTCTGTAGTGTACTATATTTTTAACATCTTGAAATTAAAAATAAACATAATTATAAACATGCACTGAAGATAATTGGGGAATGTATAAAAAGCATGGAGAAAATTAAAACCACGTATAACCCCACCACTAAGAGACATAATTCTACCAACACTGAATATAGATATTCAGTGACTATATATACATATACATACACATACTATTTTTACTAAAAAAGTTATAAAGACTTAGACTTATTCTACAGTGTATGTCCTGATTTCACATAACAATTAAAATTTTTATTATATTAAATATTATTTTATAACATGATTATTTTCTCAAGAAAAATCTTACAAAGCAGAAAGTCAAAGTTTCTATTTCCCTCCATCACATAATGTTATCATTTATCTATTATTTCTCAGTCTGATGAGTGAAAAACATCGTCTCCTTTATTTCATGTTTTTTTGATTACCTGTTGGATTGTACATTTTTTCATGTATACATTACATTGTAATGCATACAATTCTGTACACTTGTTGCAGCCATCTGCCCTATTTGCCTGCCTGTAACTCCCTTTTTAAGGAGGAACTGCCTCTCTCCTTTCCTACATGGTTCTGATGGGACTGACACTCAAGCTGCCTTTGCCCACTCCAGTTGCAGGAATAAGCATGTAATTCAGTGAGATCCTATCCTCCTAAAGGCAGTAATTACTCCAGGGGCTGGGCCTTTGCCCCAGTGAACACCAATCAGAGCATCTCCCTGAGATTTAACTTTTGGATTCTGGGAGATGGTATGGGACAGGGCATGGCCTTCTACTTCCTCAGAATTCATGAGGGGTAAAATGATGAGCACCACAACTGTTTGTAATCATCTTTCCCAGCTGCATTAAGAGCCAATGAGGCCCACACACACACAAAAGAAGACAGAGATGGAGACAGCAAATAAAAGCGCAGCTAGCCTTTAAACCCCTTCATGTAAGCACACCTTCAGCCAATCTACTCCTGAAATTCTCCGTACTTTCTTTGATATAGATACAGATCAGACATGCTAGAGATAGAGATACAGAAATAGAGGTAGTTTTTCTTGTCATGTAGTCTAGTTTGTATGAACTTTCTTCCCATCAGGATTTCGTTACATGAAGGGTGGAGTCAGGCAAAGCAGGTGAGTCTGCACAGAACCACAAATATTTAGGGGATCTGCATTTATTACAAGAATCGAAAGGAGTTGCTATAGGTCTGAAATACCAAAAAGTTGCTGAGCACAAATTCAAACCAATCTTTTTTTTTTTTTTTTTTTGGAGATAGAATCTCGCTCTGTCGCCCAGGCTACAGTGCAGTGGCGTGATCTCGGCTCACTGCAACCTCCGCCTCCTAGGCTCAAGTGATTATCCTGCCTCAGTGTCCCAAGTAGCTGGGATTACAGGCATGTGCCACCAGGACAGCTAATTTTTGTATTGTTTTTAAGTAGAGACAGTGTTTCAGCATGTTGGCCAGGCCGGTCTCAACCCCTGACCTCAGGTGACCCGCCCGCCTCAGCCTCCCAAAGCGCTGAGATGACAGGTGTGAGCCACTATGCCCGGCTTCAAACCAATCTTTTTTCTCTGCAATCCAAAACAATTTTCTTATTATAACATGCTTCGTACTGCATACACAAGGCTCTTCCAAAACCCTTTCCAGATTTTTCCCCCAAAGTCTAACAGCTGCCTCTGTTTATTATTCACTTCATTAACATAGCCTTTTTAAATTCTGGTAGAACTGTATGAGAAAGGGGCCTCTCTCAGGATTGTCTTATAGAGCTGTGCATTGTACATTCCTTAGAGATCTCCCTTCTTACAGACCTACGTGAATGATGCCCTCAAGAAGTTCAGGCACAGCATCCCTAACCCCATTCGTGAGGCAACTAAGGGGGAGCCAGACACTGCTCAGTCCCAGCTATGCCCCCGCTTCATTTGTGCAAATGCCAACTCTGTTCCAGGCTCAGTGCCACGAACAATGTTTTGTGGCCACAAGAAAGTAGATATTCTGTGTCTTTTTCTGACCTTCCTATCTTGCCACATTGTCTTCCTGAACCCTACATGTTTCCATAAAATTAAAGACTTAACACATTCTTTTTTTTTTTTTTCTAATAAAATTGAATGCATTTAAGGAGTTCTGGCTATACAGAGTCTCTTATCCTCTTACCTATTTTTCAATATATTTGCTTTTTTCGATATACTTTTGTTTGCTTTCTGTTTTATTTTGTAACATTCACAAGTTTTAATTTATACATTGCCAATGTGCTTTTCTTTTATTGCTTCTCCTTGAGTTGCTACACCTAGAGAAACCTTTCTTAACTTAAAATCTCATAAATATTTAGTTGGGTTCTGTTCCAGTACTTTTTAATCAGCACTATTTTTTTTCATTTTAATGCATCTAGAATGTAGCTTTTTAAAATCATATGTGGATGTACTCTTTCCAAAGACCTAGTAATGGTTGAAGAAGTTAATGTGTTATTGTTAAGTAAAGGAGCCTCTAGATTGATTTTGTATTAACTGGCTCACATCCTCAATATAGGCTTCAGTAAAGCCCTCGACATTCTGCTTGGACTTTTATAGACCAAAAGACCCCTAAAGATGAAGGATCCAGGTCAGCAGCCTGATTCACTGAATTTTAGTTTGGTTCTGTATCCACACTTCACTGCATTCAGACATTTTCTCCATTTTACATGGACTAAGGCCTCACCAAAGCTAGGAAGGCAGCTTCATCATTGATGTCACTTAGGCATTAATTATTTTCCATAGACTATGACTCTGTGATTATAGCACTTAGACACTGCTGCTTCTACTTGTAGAATGCTTTATTACTTTCATTATGGCTGTTGAATTCCTTGATTAATTTCATTCTCAAATGTGCAAAAAAGGGGAAATATACTGCCCAGACATACAAGCCCAGGTGTGGTACTGTGTGTGTGTTACGTGTGTGTGTGTGTGTGTGTGTGTGTGTGTATACATGCATACTTGAAAGTTATTTTAATTATATGTTTATTTTATTTTAATTAATTTAATTACAATTCATTATAATTTTAAACATCTAACATCTAAATACCAGCATGCTTATTTCTGGTGTCATAAACTTTACTCTCATAAATATGGTTTAGGTGATGCCTGCTTTGTCAATCAGCAAGTCCTCTTGCTGTGGGCTACACACTGAGGGGAGCTACATGAAGGAAAATGATAACTGCTGAACTATAAGAACTCACAGTAGAATGGAACTATCAATACTAAGAAAGAAACAAGCAAAAAAAGACAAATCTCAGTAACAGCAATCTCAATATATAAAAATGTCAGCTACAAATTAACAAGACATGGGCATAGGAATGATTTTAACAGTTAATTTCATATCTAAACATCTAGGAATTGAGAATCCATGACGTGACTAGAACTTGAAACATTTGCATCTGTGTATGGGTCATAATCATCAGCTGGTTCTCTTGAGGATCTGGAGGAACAGACTATCTGGTTTCCTTAAGACTTTGTGTTAATATCAAATGAGGCACAAGTTCTCAAAACTGGATAAATTATAAAATGTATGTCCCTTCTTCCTTCTTCTAGTTATCTCTTTTGCCATTGGCATGTATTAATTTACTTTTAAACATTGTCTTTTTATCAAATGTAAAATTAATTTATAATATCTATAATGACATAAGTTCTATCTTAAGCATTGAAAATAAAGAGATGAATGATTCAGTCCCTTCCCTTATAGAGTTCATAACTTGATGGAAGGAGAAACATAAGCAAACAACTGCAGTATAGCATGAAAAAATGCTACCAATCTGAGGAAAGATTTTCTAGAAAAGACAAAAGAGGCCTCTGAAGGAGGTGCTACACAGACTGAAATATTAAAGATGAATAAAAATCTGGAATCTGAAGTATGATTATTGTGGGGAGGTGTATGTGGTTTGAGGAAAAAGGTTTTAGTCCTGGTGCACCATCAGTGAGAAAAGCACCATCAAAATAAGTAATGATACATTGTGTTTTCATAGCTCTTTTCAGGCTTACAAAGCCCTTTCTTGTTACCCACAGCCACCAATAACAATGGAAATGAGGCAACAGAATATCAATCTCCAAATTCAAAACCAACTACCAGCTTCAGCCACTCCAACAGGGTTCTTAGAAAGAGAGCATATGCACCTGGCAAATACATGGTATTTACCAAAAGCCAGGGCTATGTCTTAGATCATTGAGTTATTTTTCTACCTGAGGGAATTGGATAGAGCCACAAAAATACCTTTGAAAAACCAGTGGTGAAAAAAAACAGTGGTGCACACTGGTTTTCATGCTGTGTGCACTAAGACCTCAGTGTTCTCAAGAAGAACCATACCACGGGACAATGAGCAGGCAGATGTCCCAGCCCTCATCCCATGGTTAAATAAATTGCTTATATATTGGTTTATATATTGGACTTCTGCCTAAGATTTTACTTGTAAATATTCTGTTTACTGGATAAAACAAAAGAGAGAGAAAATGTAAAACCATTGTCCCACTCCCCTATGTATTGACTGCTTCTATTTTTGTAAAGGGTATCTGGAATACTCTTGATCTCTAATAAAACTTAGAAAAATATCTAGAAATAACAACAGAAAAGCATGTAGTCACATATAAGGAAAACCCACCAGAACAGTTACAGATTTCTCAGCAGAAACCTTACAAGCCATGAGAGAATGGGATAATATATCCAAAGTGCTGAAAAAAAAAAGTCATCCAATAATACTATACCAAGCAAACTTAACTTTCATAATTGTAGAAGTAAAGACTTTCCCAGACAAGCAAAAGCAGGAAATTCATCACCACTAGATCAGCTCTACAAGACATGCTCTAAAGGGTCCTATACCTAGAAGCAAAAGGTCAATATCTACAATGATGAAAACACATGAAAGTATAAAACTCACTGGTGGAGCAAATAACACAAATAAGTAAGAAAACGGAGTCAAATGGTGCCACCAAACCACGAAGGTAAACAGAGAGAAAGAGAGATAAAGGAACAAAGGGTCTACAGAGCAACCAACAAACAATAAACAAAATGATAGGAAGAAATCCTCACATATCAGTGGTAACCTTGAATGTAAATGAATTAAATTTTACTTTAAAGATATAGACTGGCTGAATAGTTTTTAAAAAACATAACCCAACCAAATTTTGCCTATAAGAAACTCACGTAGTCTGCAAAGACATAATAAACTAAAAATAAAGAGAGAGGAAAAAAGTGTTTCATGCAAACAAAAACCAAAAACAAGCAAGAATAGCTATACTTATATCACATAAAATATACTTTAAGTCAAAAACAGTAAAAAGAGACACAAAAAGATCTTACATAATGATAAAGGGATCAATTCAGAAAGAAAATATAACAATTCTAATGTATAGGCACCCAGCACTGGAGCACCCAGATATATGAAGTAAATATCATTATATCTAAAGGGAGAGACAGACTCTAATACAATAATAGACACTTCAACACTCCACTCTCAGCAGTAGATAGATTATCTAGACAAAAACTAAACAAACAATGGATGTAAGCTGCACTTTAGACAAAATAAAACTAACATTAGGAGCATTCTAACAGAACCATTTTATAGAACATTTTATCCAACATCTGCAGAACACATTCTTCTCATCAACACATGAAATATTCTCCAGAATAGATCACATGCTAGGCCAAAAAACAAGTATCAAGAAATTTTAAAAATTCAAAATCATACCAAGTATCTCCTCAGAGCATAACAGAATAAAACTAGAAATCAATAACAAGGGGAACTTTGGAAACTGTACAAATGCATGAAAAATAAACAACATGCTTCTGAACAACTACTGGGTAAATAAAGAAATTAATAAGGCAGTCAAAAAATATCTTGAAACAAATGAAAATGGAAACACAACATACTAAAACCCAGGAAGACAGCAAAAGCAGTGCTAAGTGGAGAGTTTATAACAATAAATGTCTACATCAACAAAGCAGAAAGATTTCAAACAATCCAATGGTGTACCTACAGGAAATAGAAAAGCAAGAACAAACCAAACCTAAACTTAATAGGAGGAAAAAATAATAAATGTTAGAGAAGTAAACAAAACAGAGACTTAAATAGATACAAAGAATCAACAAAACAAGACGTTGGTTCTTGTATACAATTAATAAACTGCTATCAAGACTAACCAAGAAAAAAAGAGAGAAGGCCCCAATAAATAAAATCTGAAATAAAAAAGCAGAAATTACAACTGATAGCAAGAAATGCAAAAGATCATCAGAGACTAGTGTGAACAACTATATGCTAACAAGCTGGAAACCCTAGAGGATATGGATAAATTCTTGAAAACATACAACCTACCAAGATTGAACCAGGAAGAAATAAAAAAAAAAAAAAGAAAACCTGAATAGACTAATGTGAGTAACAAGACTGAACCAGTAACAAACAAAAAAAAAGTCTCTCCACAAAGAAAAGTCCAGGACCAGATGGTTTCACTGCCTAATTCTAACCAAACTTACAAAAAAAGAATGAATATCAGTTCTCCTCAAACTATTCCAAAAATTTGAAGAAGAGGAAATTCTTCCCAACTCATTCTATGAAGCCAGCAACATCCTGATACTAATACCAGAGATCCAACAACAACAAAAAAGCAATCTATCGAAAAAAAAAAAAAAAAAAAAACTATGGACCAATATCCATGATAAACATAGATCCAAAAATCTTCAATAAAATACTATAATAGCAAACTAAATCCAACAGCACATCAAAAAGATAATACACCACGATCAAGCGAGATTTATCCCAAGAATGCAAATATGGTTTAACATATACAAATCAATAAACATGATACATCACATCAACAGAATAAAGAACAAAAACTATATGACAACAAAAAAGCATAAAATTCAACATTTCTTCATGATAAAAATACTCAACAAACTCAACGTAATGGAACATACCTCAATATAATAAAGGCCATATGTGACAAACCCATGGCTAATCTATTGAATGAGGAAAAGCTGAAAGCCTTTTCTCAAAGAACTGGACCACAACAAGGATGCCCACCTTCACCACTCCTATTCAACATAGGACTAGAAGTCCTACCCAGAGCAACTGGGCAAGAAGAAAAAAATAAAGTGTCTCCAAATTGGAAAAGTCAAATTGTCTCTCTTTACAGATGACATTATCTTATATTTAGAAAAATCTAACAATTACACCAAAAAACCTTTTAGATCTGGTAATCAAGGTTAGTAAACTTGCAGGATGGAAAATCAGCATACAGTAACAAGTAGTATTTTCATATGTCAGTAACGAACTAGCTGAGAAAGAAATTAAGAAAGCAATCTCATTTATAACAGCTACCAAAAAAAAAAATACCTAGAAATAAATCTAGCCAAAAAGGTGAAAGACCTCTACAAGGAAAACTACGAAACACTGATAAAAGAAGTTTAAAAAGACACAAATGGAAAGATATCCCATTCTCACGGACTAGACAAACTTATATTGCAAAGTTAATCATACTACCAAGAGCAATATACAGATTCAATGCAATCCCTATCAAAATAACAATGACATTTTGTATAGGAAAAGAAAAAAAATCATAAAATTTTTATAGAACCAGAAAAGAAAAAAAAACATAAGATTTGTATAGAACCAGAAAAGAAAAAACAAATCATAAAATTTTTTATAGGACCAGAAAACAAATATCCAAAGCAATCTTAAGCAAAAAGAATAAACCTGGAGGCATCACACTACCTGACTTCAAATCATATTACATAGCTATAGTAATCAAAATAATAATAATATTTTTATGCCAAAATATTGACATAAACACTGACACATAAACCAAAAGGGCAGAATAGAAAGCCCAGAAATAAACCCATGTTTTTACAGCCAACAGACTTTTTACAAAGGCCTCAAAAACCTACATTGGGGAAAGGACACCCTCTTCAATAAATGGCAATGGGAAAAGTGGGTATCCATATGCAGAAGAGTGAAACTAGCAGCCTATCTTTCACCATACACAAAAATCAGTTTAAGATGGATTGAAGACTTAAACTTAAGATCAAAAAGAGAGGGCCTGGAGGGGTGGCTCACACCTGTAATCCCAGCACTTTGGGAGGCTGAGGAGGGCAAATCACAAGGTCAAGAGTTCGAGACCAGCCTGGCCAACATGGTTAAACCCCATCTCTACTAAAAATATAAAAATTAGCTGGGTGTGGTGGCACATGCCTGTAATCCCAGCTACTCGGGAGGCTGAGGCAGGAGAATCACTTGAACTTGGAAGGCGGAGGTTGCAGTGAGCCAAGATCGTGCCACTGCCTGGCTGACAGAGCAAGACTACATCTCAAAAAAAAAAAAAAAAATCCAAAAGAGAAAGAAATAGTGGAGACAATCCAGATCATTGGTCTAGGCAAAGACTTTATGGTTAAGACCTGAAAAGCACAGGCAACAACAACAAGAAATAGACAAATGGGACTATATTAAACTAAAAAGTTCTGCACAGCAAAGGAAACATCAAAGTGAAGAGACCATCGGTTGAAGGGAAGAAAATATTTGCCAATTATTCATCTGACAATAGACTACTATCCAGAGTGTACAAAGAACTTAAACTACTCAACAATAAAAACGCTGTTGAGGACATGCATTGAAATATATATGTAACCACATGGGATAGCCTGGAGAATGTTCTGAGGCAGACTGCTCTCAGGCTCCAGAGTTGTACACTTTGGTTCCTTTTGTCCCAGGGGCAGCCTCCCCAGTGTACTGCACCACCCATTCCTCAGGCACGGGACACTGCATGAGCTAGGGTGCTGGGGATCCTGCAGTGTCGTACCTCTGCTACACTCTGGGTGGATGTGAGGAGATGTCAGTGGGACTTCAGAGATATGGAGACACAGGGGCTGTTGGGCCCTAGGGCAGGATGCGGTCTAGTGCACACTGGGCTGGGCTCTCAAAATGGTGCTATGCTGCAAGCTACTTAGGTCTCAGGGAGTGTGCAGGACCCACTGTGAGCTACCTCTCTGGAGAAATGCCATTGTGCGATCTTCATGAAGTTCCCTATGCTATTCTCAGGGCCCACGAGGTTCTAGGGGCTCTCGCATGGCTAGAGCTGCAGGGGTCCATAGTGAAAATATGGACCATTAGAATCTCTCACCCATCCTTTTCTTGCACTGGGGAGTCTCCAATTGCAGCCAACTCAGCTGCCTGACTTCGCCTTTCTTCTCTTCCTTAGGTGTTTCCTATCACTTCTCTGTTGAATTCCATTGTTCTTTCTTAGATGCTCTAATTGAAGTGCAATTATCTACTCACTAGTTTGAGTCTTCTTTGTGGAGGAGGGAAGAGCCAGATGCTTCTAGTCAACCATCTTGAAGCCCTGTTAGTCCAAAAGTTTTATCAACAAAATCCACAGAGCAATCCAGAACAAAACCTCCTTAGCCACTTTCACTTTTCTACACAAAACAAACATTTTATTTAAACCCCAACATATAATACCAATAAGTATTGCATAGAGATCTACAGTAATGAAGTAGAAAGTTTAAATAGCTAACTGGAGAAAGTTGATAATTATTTTATTCTCTTAGCTAAAAAATTAATTTTTGTCATTATTAGGAATATTAGAGTTATCATATAAGATAATTTGGAAAAAGTAGTGCCCCATATTCAAAGTAAGATTAATGCCCAAGAAGCAGTATTGAATGGAGATTAAATGTGTACATTAGGTCAGATCTTGGTTTAAATCTCAACTTCAAATGGGGAATCCTGGGAAAGTTAGTCTCGCTGAGCCTCAACTTTTCTGTACAATAAAATGTACAGTTCCTTCCTAAGGTTATTGGGAAGAATAAGTAGAAATATGAGATGGAGCAGCTAATAGATAATAAATGGTAGGAATGTATTAAGTTCATTATAGTTGATGAATTGTGCAATGTTAGCTATTCCTTTTTTTCTAGACCTTGACAAAAATTTTAAGTGTTAAACTATTACCAATCACTTTAGAGTCCACTCCTGAAACAAAACATCACATTTAACCAGGCAAGAGTTCATTTTATATGGTAATATTTCACAGTTGTGCTTTAATGTATTTATTTAGGTTCTATCAGTCAACAACTCTTCACTTTCCCTATCTTCAATCTGAAATACTTCAATAAAATGTATCCTTTTATAGCTGTATGTATCAACATTAACTCTTTGCTACATTATAAAATGACAACAATAAAAAGATAATGTTTTGAGTTACTCTAGCATTGTACCTTCTTATTACATCATTGGTGGAACCAACAACATGATTTATCTTAAAAGTTCTTCTTCAGGAAAGTAATTAGAGCATCCAATTCCTAAGAAATAATCAATTTTCCTGTAACACAAACTCTCAGATATTTTATAGCCTCTCATTTGCCACCTTTCAAGTTAAGAAAACATACAAATAAAAGGAAATAATTAGTGTATGTGACATAGTACTCATTAAAGACTCTGAGAACACACTCCAGAATGTAAAGAAGAAACAGTGAATAAGAATTAAAAGAACTGGAACATGATTTCACCTTCACCATTCATCAGCTTTGGCCACTTAAGCTCTCTGACCCTTTAATTTTTCTTATCTGTATATTGAGAAGAATAATATATAACTCACAAGGTAATGTGAAAATTAAATGTAAAATGCCAAAGCTGGTGCTCACATGTAGTAGGCCCTCCAAAAATTTAAATAAATAAATATAAAAAAAGAAAATGCCTGAAGATTCTCTGCAGTTATCTCTCCTCCCCAAGTTTTACGAAAGAAAATTAATTCTGTCAATCAAAGCATTTCCTAAGAGCACTAGTGTTTTAATAGGTTTAACATAAGAACTCTTTTTCAAGTGAAACTTTATGTAGAAGGATAAAATGTCATATATTAAATGGTCAGAAGCAGAGCACTTTCTTACAATCACCAACCCACCCATCCATTCACCTACTAAATATCATTGTCAATAGGTGTCAGGCATGGTGCTAGACGCTGGGAATACAAAGAATGACATTTGGCTCCTGCTCTTAAGGAACTGGCATACAACCATATCTAACTTCTTCTCCTGGGTGAATGTGACATGCTGGTTGGTGCAAGTAGAGGATCATGGATGGACACACAATAACTAAGGTCAGGTGTAAAGATACACGGAATAAACTGTTGGCTGCAGACTCAGCATAATACAACACAAGGTCAGACTTGAATGATGCTGCTGGGAGCAAGAAACAGTTTGAAACATCACATGCACAAGGACAGGTAGAAAACAAGAAGTAGTTCCAACAGGAAGGCTCAACTCTAAAGTCAAGCAAGGCAAAACAAAAATATTATCTGTCCAAAGGCAGACAATGGAGAAATCTCATGTGGTGGTAGTTTACTGGAGAGGGGTTATAATTCAAGGGGTACGGATGCCTGAGGATTGGGTAGAAGTAAATGGCTTAGAGCAAGTTTGAATAAGGAGATGATGACCATACAGGAAAAAGATATTCAGTGAAGTAATAATACGTGAAATTGTATGATACAAGGTTCAGTAAGGCACCACATCCTCGGAGAAACATTGATTATTTATAGTGCCTTCAGAGGAAGGAACTGCATGAGGAAATGGTGCAGATATGATTTCATGCTGAGAATATTTGCAGCAACTGGGCTTATGCAGCCTGAAGAAGAAAAGGTTTAAGGGTGCTATGATAGCTACAGTGGACTAAATGTATGTGTCCCCAAAATTCATATGTTGAAATCCTAATCCCTAATTTGATGGCATTAGGAGGTGGGGCCTTTGGGAGGTACTTAAGACATGAGGGTGGAAGCCTCATGAAAGGGATTAGAGTGCATATAAAAGGGACCCCAGAGAAATGCCAAGTGAGGACACAAGGAGAAGATAGCAGTCTGCTGCACAGAAGAGGGGCCTCACTGGAACTCAACCACACTACATTGTGATCTTACAGTTCCAGCCTGAAGAACTGTGAAAAATAAATGTCTGGAGTTTCTGAGACACTCTATCTGTGGTACTTTGTTATAGCAGCCTAAAGTGACCAAGATGATAGCTGACTTCAAATATGTAAACGGCTATTGAGCAAAGAGGAAACACTTCCGAGTAGCTCCACAAAAGCCATTCCCAGATTTTCAGTGTGATCTCTAGTCTCTTCTGAGATCCAGACCAATATATGTAACTATAATCCGCATTGTTAATTCAGGCTGTCCACTTGACCTTTAAACATAATTGCCTAAAACTGATTGTGTTACACTTCCCACCAGGACTCCTTCTTATTCTAAAATCTGTATCCTTTTTTTATTGGCATCTCCATACCAAGACAGAACCCTGAAAATCATTCAAGGTGCTTTCTCTAGTAACTCTGCATCAATGTAGTTATGTCCCCTAGCTTCTCGCTGGTAATGTCAACATTCAGGCTTCAGCATTTCTTACCCATGCAACGACAATAATCTACAGGGGGTCTCCCCAGCTACAAACCTACCCTCTTGCAATTAATCTCTGCACCAAAATATTTTTTCTAAACCACAGCTATGGATCCCTGTTGCCTAGAAGCCTTGCCAGTGCACATAATACCAGGGCCTATGGGCAGGGTATGAACAGGTGTTAGGAGTTTCTCAGTTACAGAAGTTTGGGAAACAGAGTTTAATAAAAATCTGTCTTAGGTATCACAATCAACATCAGCATACTAACATCTGAGGAGCCTTTAAGTAAAAAAGAAATTACTTAAATGTGTATAACCAAGGTTTCTTTTTGACAACTTAATCCCTCTTAGCTTTTTAAAGAGTTGATATTCCATAGAATATATTTCAGTGACTGCTGGACTGTAAGATGAAATCTCAACTCAGTATTATGGCCTATAGAACCATTCATAAGTGGTTTTCAACTTTATCTACTAGTGTATTATTAATTACTCAATTCAGCAAATATTAATTGAACTGCTATGATGTTATGTGCTAAAGATACAACAGTGAGCAGCTAGACATGGTACCTGTCTTCAAGTATTTATTTATAATTTCCAAAAATGGCTGTCTTTTTATTTCTCCAAGCCTTTGCACATACTCTGCCTACTCCCCCGGATATCCTTCCTCCATCTTCACCTGACAAACTCCTCTTTGTTCTTCAGTTATTTACTCCCTGAATTGTGAGGTCCTTGACCATAGAGAATATCTTATTCACTTTTATTTTCTTACGCCTAGTGCTGTACCTGACACCTAGTTCTAGTCAATAGATGCATATTACATTAATAAATGTATAAATGACAAGATTAAAATTCCTTCATTTTAATATTCAATAAATCAGTTAAAAATTAAAACATGTTCTTGTAATAGAGTGTTTGCAAATTTAAAAAATAATGTATTACTTGAAGTAAATGTTTATAAGTGTCTTTTCAAATTTTTATCTTCTGACTTCTTATCATAGTTGTTTGGCATAAATTACAGGTACAACTGTCATAGTCCTAATTGTACATGAAATACTAATTTGCAAGAGTTTTAAAATTTTATGTTACGTGGAAATGGAAGTAAAATATCAATTAAAAACTACATTTAAATTGTAAATAATCTCATCTCAGGAAAACACAAATATACAGTAAAATCATTACTTTATCACTAACATAAACTCTAGGTCACAGATGTTCACCTTTTCACATTTCATAAGCTTGATGAAGCTAAGAAAAACTGGCAGAGATTGCCAAGAGTTGAAGAGTCAGAGAACTAAGAGATTTTTTTTACACTAAAAATAGTGAATATGTTAGTTCTTTATAGCTCAAGTATGTTTCAAACATTACCTATATCTGTTACAGTCAAATGCCAACAAGTGGGTCATTCTAGTGAATAAATTTATAGAGAAAGGCCGGGTGTGGTGGGTCATGCCTGTAATCCCAGCACTTTGGGCAGCCGAGGCGGGCGAATCACGAGGTCAGGAGATCAAGACCATCCTGGCTAACACAGTGAAACCCTGTCTCTACTAAAAATACAAAAAATTAGCTGCGAGTGATGGCAGGCGCCTGTAGTCCTAGCTACTCGGGAGGCTGAGTCAGGAGGATGGCGTGAACCCAGGAGACAGAGCTTGCAGTGGGCCGAGATCGTGCCACTGCACTGTAGCTGGGCGACAGAGTGAGACTCTATCTCAAAAAAAAAAAAAAAATTATAGAGAAATATTTATATACCAGTGAAGGTAAAGAAAAAGACATGGTATAAATGGAGGAAAGTAAACTTGAAGATAGGAAAGGGTCTAGAAATTGACAAAGGGCTGGTAAATATGGAAGCTAAGTCACTGATACATGAGGTCATTATACCATTCTATCTACTTTTTTGTATAATTTTTATAATAAAAAGGCAAGAAGGGAGAAATAAAAAATTAAAGAAGTAAAGGAAGGAGGGAGGAGAGAAAGAAAAGAACAATATATTGGGGAAAGGAGAAAATGAAAACAGGCACAAAAAAAGAAAAATATATTTTTCCAACCTGGACTTCGTAATGGCAACGTACTGGTTGGCCCATGATTCAGTATATTTGATCATTTGGGCCCTTTTTTAACATAATCGTGTTTTATGATAATTATTTACTGAATATGTATTTATAAGCCAGGGGCTTTACATGTATTACCATAGTTGGTCCTTGCATGAACCCTATGGTTGGTATTACCCATGTTGAGAGATGACAAAGTGAAACTTAGAGATAAGTGACTTGCCCAAGTTCTCACAGTAGACAAGTGTCAGTGCTGAATTTCAAGGCAGGAATGTGTGACTGCAGAGGCAGAACCATCATGCACTGTTATATGTTGCATAAGCAGCTCATCTGCGCACCTTGTGTTGGCTTATATTGTGATTCAGGTTGATCCAAGGATATCAGGGTAAAGTGTTTTGGAATAATTGGGATGCGCTAGAGCTAGATTGTCAACTAAAATATACTTCATAAGAGGGACCATTTTTCTTTTCGACTTAAAATCCATTTATATATTTATGTACCCAGGAGAATATTTTTAATATTATTACATTTATAAGCATATTGATATCTGTTGCAGATATTCTAAGAAACAATATTTTTTACATGCACAGTAACTACATATATCAGTGCAAAAATTAAATGTGTCAGTAATACAGCACTACTTTACATAAGTGACCTTCAATTATACTTTGAGCCCCCATTCCACCATATATGGGTGCCCACATTTTCAGATAATTTGGGTTCTTTCATTTTATCTCCAAGCTATGTCTACATTCCAGGGCATTTCTTTAGTGAGAGCAGAAGGGAGCAGTGAAACAGCATGTCTAATCCTTGAATGTCATCAAAACTACATACTGGCATTCCATTAGATGTTACTGCCTAGTGTTCAATCAGCAGTACACATGGATCATTGCAGCTTTCTTCCATTTCCAGGTCACAAGGCTTCTCCAGGTCTTGTTTACTCTCTCTCAGTGGCTGCCCTATCCTTCTCAAATGCTACTTCACTCTTCTGGGGCAATAAGAAACTCAGAGGGGCTATCTAAAAGTCTTCTGTGAAGATTCCTTAAATAACTAAAAGTAGAACTACCATTTCATCCAGCAATCCCACTAGTGGGTATCTAGCCAGAGGAAAAGAAGTCATAATAAGAAAAAAGATACTTGAACACGTATGTTTATAGCAGTACAATTCACAATTGCAAAAACGTGGAACCAATCCAAATGCCCATCAATCAACAAGTGGATAAAGAAACTGTGGTAAGTCATATAATTATTTCATTATATATTACAATGTAATAATAATAGAAATAAAGTGCACAATAAGTGTAATATGCTTAAATCATCCTGAAACCATCCCCCCTCCAAGATCCATGGAAAAATTGTCTTCCATAAAACTGGTCCCTGGTGCCAAAAACATTGGGGATCGCTATACTAGATAATGGACATTACAAAATTTTGTTTGCTTCGTGTGCTGTACCCAGAGATGAAGGCTCTCTGGGGTTCCTGTACATCAGCCCAACTGCCAGATTTTAGACCAGAGTCGAGGATAATAGTGCACAAGATCACTTCACAGAGTTGCACCAGCCAGCTTCTAAACTCTATTGTGCCACCCAACTCAAGAAAACTTTTCTAGTCTTCAAATGGGTGAAATATTCGCTCTCATTGATAATGTACTCTTCTGAATGTGCTGTTTTTCCCAAGAGTCTATGTTTTAGACAAGTGTTTGATTATTTTTTGTATTCACCTAGTTGTTCTCCCTTTCCAAAGTAGTGAAAGCAGGATCTTCAGCTGTTTGGGTTGGGTAAAGGTCAGTGGAAATTAAAAAAAAAAAAAAAAAAAAAACTACAAGGGTAAAAAAATCTTAGTTAATACCTCAAAATATTGCGCACCATGCATACACATGAAAAACTATGCTTTGGCCAGGCATGGTGGCACATGTCTATAACTCCAGCACTTTGTGAGGCCAAGGTGGGAGAATCTCTTGAAACCAGGAGTTTGAGACTAGCCTGGGCAAAATAGCAAGACTCCATCTCTAAAAATAGGTATATTTTGCTTTGTATGTAAAAAAAAACACGTTCATTTATCACGAAACTTAGAAGCACATTATATTCTTAAATTTAATCCAAGATCTTTCTGTAGATGGTAGAAAAGAACTGTAGAACAGACAAACTAGAATTTAGTAACAGTCTTAACATGGAAGTGATATATAGTGTCATGATATGCTAACCCATTCTGCTGCTGTATGGTGTTCCTGCTGTGCTAGTCAATTGTGGAGGAACTTGGGCATGCATACATGAATATTGCATGCATTAAATGTTTTAATTATTGAATGCTTGATATGTGTGAATTACTTTGCAAAGAACTAGTAATATAAAAATAAATTATAAAGAGAATTCTGGTTTTGCTCTGTGATATAGAGAACTGGAGAGAGTGTTACTCTCATTATTATAATAAGAAAATAGGACTGAATTAACTTCAATTGTATGACGTTTTCCCAGTCCAAGAGAGGTAGTATTTCAGAACAACGAACTGACCCAAAATCTGTGAAGATACAGGCACCTGCGGAAAGAGAAGAAACGTGAGCAGTCAAATACCTGGATAAATGCAATCAGACGTCAATAGAAATAGTTTACCAAAAATAGTTAATTTGTAGGTGAAGGGTATGTGCAGACTGGTGGAGAGAGTTTCAAGCCTGTAAACACTTCAAAAGTGAAAAGAGTCAGCTCCCTTGCAGGCTCCTTCCCAATGAATTTAATGGGGCAGTCATAGAATACACAGAAATGTCCCTTAAAAAGTCTCTATTGTGTTTCAGACCTGGGAGAGAGGAAGAATAGCCATGCTAAAGAGGTAAGAAACCCTACACAGACCCCTCTTTCCTAATTCCTTTATGGAACAAAAGTCTTAGTCTGTGAGAAGTTGGGCAGCAAACACTGCCCCCCTCAGGACAGTAGTAAAACTGATTGCAGGTGGAGGAAAGAACAGAAGGGAAAAAAATCTCTGGGGTTCCTGTTATATAAGCCCAATCCCCAGACCTTAGTTCAGGGATCCAAGAATCAAGGACACAGTGCATGACTAAGAATAAAACTTAATTTAAATAGAGAATACTGCCCATATTGCCCCCACAGCCCAGCACATCCAAAATAGCAAAAGCAGATTACTGCTGGGAGAGGTGCAGGAGAGAAAAACAGAAGGCAAAGAAACACTTTCTGAGGCACAACATAAAAGTACGCCTTACAGCTTGTGGTCTTACAGACATTGCTGTGGTAAATCAACGTGACTTTAAACACAAAGCTGTCGCTAGAGTATTTTAAAGTCTACAGTGCCCTCTGGGTAAACAAAAAACATTAACCCTCAAACCCAGACAGATTCCTGATTATATTAACTCAAAACCCCACATGAAGACCTACAAGTACAAAGGATGTGCCCATCCATGTTGGGGCATAAAAATTATTTATCTCAATCTCTACTCTCCAACATGATATATTTGGCTTTTAACGAAAAAATACAAGGCATAGAAAAAGGCAAGAAAAACACTCCTGAAGTACAAAACAATCATCAATATCAGATTTGGCTATGATACAGACATTAAAGGATCTAAGATTAATATGTCAAAGATTCTAATAAAAAGTTGGCCTCATAAAAATCAGGTGGGAAATTTCAGCAGAGAGATGAAGACTACAAGAGAGAATCAAGTGGAAATAATTAAAGAAACAAAAGAAAAAAAAAACAGGAACAAAGATGAAAGCTACCTTCGATGAGCGTATCAGTTGACTCAACATCAGTTGACTCAACACAGCTGAAGAAAGAAGCAAAGAATGTACAGATGGGTCAACCGAAGTAACCCATACCAAAATACAAACAGAAAAGAATAGTGAGGGTAGGGAACAGAACTAAACAGTTGAGAGATGTGGAACGATATAGAATAGTTTAATACGTAAGCAATTAAAGTCTTAGAAGAAGAAGAGAGACCTGAGAAATAGCAATAAGGAGCATGACAGAGCAGTTTTGTGTTTAGAAACGTCATTTTTGACATTTTGATAGCCCTGTGGAAAATAAAATGAAACAGTGCAAGTATCTAGTTACTAGTTCAATGCTTATTCCTCCGATTTACCTTTATTTAGAGCTCTAAATGCAACCTATGGTACCAATAATAGAGTCTTAGCAATAGAAACATTTGAAGTGTTCAAACACCAATACCATTAATCCTCACTCCTCCAATGAAACAACCTGGAAATATCTACTCCAAATTGCAGAAAATGCGTTTAAAAATTTAAATACTCTGCCTTATTAATATATCAAAAATATTTTTATATCTCTTTGAACAACGTAAATAATGACATAGCTAACTCTATCATTTGCCTAGATAATAAATATTTACTGAGCACCCACTGTTTGTCAAGCACTATTCTGGGTATTAAAGATTTAATATTTTTATGGACAAATGTTAGCAATATATATTAAGTGGAAAAAGTGCCAAAAGATTGTATCAACTTTTATATGTTATGTGAAAGATTGAATATTTTTAAGACAAAGAAAATTCGTTCTTCATGGAGCTCATGTTCTAGGGGTGAGTGTTGAGACAGAAAAAAATGATTAGCACCTGTAATCCCAGCACTTTGGGAGGCGGAGGCAGGCAGATCACCTGAGGTCATGAGTTCAAGACTAGCCTGGCCAACATGGCAAAACCCTATCTCTATTAAAAATATGTGTGTGTCTGTATATATATATATATATATTATATACATATATATGTATATAATATATGTGTATATAATATATATATAATACATGTATATAATATATATAATATACGAATATAATATATATAATATATGTATATAATATATATAATACATGTATATAATATTATATATGTATATAAAAATGTATATATATATAAAATTAGCCAGATGTGGTGGTGGGCTCCTGTAATCCCAGCTCCTTGGGAGGCTGAGGTACAAGAATCACCTGAACCTGGGAAACAGAGGTTCCAGTGAGCCAAGATCGTGCCACTGCACTCCAGTCTGGGCGGCAGAGAGAGACTCCATCTCCAAAAAAAAAAGAAAAAAGAAAAAAAATGATTAGCTAAATTGTATATTCACAGTGTATTAGAAGATAATAAGAGCTATGAAGAAAAATAAATCAGGGTAAGGATGATAAGGAATGCTGGAGAGGAGGGAGATGCACAATTTTAAATAGAGTGGTTAGTTAGGTCTTATTTAAAAAGTGATATTTGACCAACAACCTTTGCAAATATACCTAAGGGAAGAGCCTTGCTCGTATAAGGCAGAGCTAGGGAATAGCTCTGGAGACAGTATGCCTGAAATATTAAAGGAAGAGAAAGCAGCCCAGTGTGGCTAAAGTTGAGTGGACAAAAGGTAGAGAAATAGGACATGACCTTGAAGAGGTGGCATGGGGTCAAGACCTTACAGGACTGAGCAGCCATCGCAAAGAGTTTGGTTCTTATTCTGAATGAGAGGAGGGCTAGTGGAGGATTATGAGCAAAGGAATGACATCACTTAGCTTGTATTTTAAGAGAATATCCTGTCTTCCATATTACAAATAGAAGAGGCAAGGATAGAATCATAAAAGCTAATTAGAAGGCAATTGAGTAATCTAAGAAAGAAATTTTGATTACTTGTGCCAGAAGGGGAGAAATGGTCAGATTCTCGATAATTTTCAAGTTAGAGCAATCAAGATTTCCAGACAAATTAGATATAAGATACAACAGAAAGATAAAGATAACTCTAAGGTTTTTACCTAAGCAACTGAAAAGATAGGATTACCCTGAACTCAGATGGAGAAAACTAGATGAAACAAATTTGGAGAGGAAGATTAGACATTCTCGTTTGAACATGTTAAGTCTGAGATGAGTATTAGACATCCAAGTGAACATCTCATCAGCAATTGGATTTCTAAGTCTGAGGTTTGGAGGAGACGTCTCATCTGAATACAAATGGAGAAATGTCAGTATACAGTATATATTTAAATCACGCACTGAATGCATTCACAGACGACATAGGCGTGGAGGAAATGGCAGCAAGCTTTTTCTGCTAAGGGCCAGAGAGCAACTATTTTAGGCTTTAAGGACTGTAGAGCCTCTGTTGCAAATAATGAAATCTATCTATGTAGCTCAAAAGGGACCATAAAAACACATAAATAAATGGGCATGGCTGTGATTCAATAAAACTTTTATTTATCAAAACAGGCACAAACTGGACTTGCGACCATGGGCCTTAGTTTGCCAATTGCTGATCTAGGTAAACAAGAAAAATCAAGTACTGAGCCCAGGCGTGCAATTTTAAGTCAGAGAGGAAAAAGAAAAGGAACTGGCATAGGAAATCGAAAAGAAGCATCCCGGGACATAGTAGAAAAACGAGGAAAATGTCCTGTTTGTGAGCAAGAAGTGAAGCAAGTATTTGAAGGAAGAATGATCAAGTCTATCAAATGCAGCTGACAGTTCACATAAAATGAAGACTGAGAATTGTCAACAAGATCAGGCAAGAGCAATGACAAGCATGGTTTTGATAAAGTGACTGGGGGCAAAAGCCTGACTAAGTGGGTTCAAGATTAGACTGGCAGGAAAAGACAAAAAGATATACTCTTGCTAAATATACAATTAGCTAAATGTACATTTAGAAATATTTTAGAAATATGTAAAAAGACATTTTATATTTAGAATTCTGTAAAACTCTTGCTGGAAGTTGTGCTGCAAAAGAAGGAAAAGGTAAAGTTGAGAGTTTTAAGCAAAATGGGACAAAAACAGCCTACTTTTATGTTGTTAGGAATGACCCAATATAAAAGAAATAATTGTCAGTGCAGGAAGAGGAGGTGGGAATGCTAGGGCCACATCCTTGAGTAGGAAAAAGTAATGAAGTCTTGCATACCAACTGTGAGGCCATTCTTAGATAAAAGTGGGACAGCTCATTTCTAACAACAGGTGGCAGGCAAGGTATAGGAGAATTTGTGGCAGGTTGTTAAATCTGATCATGTAAAGTTTTCTGAAAGTGAACAGCTGAGAGTGAAGATGGACAAAGAAAATTTGGAGATTTGAGGAAAGAGAGATAGTATAAGATAGCTAACTCAGAAAGTGGAAAAGTGATTGGATGGGAAAGTCCAGTGATTGACAAGCAGCATTAGACGCCCAGTCCACTCACATTCACATTATGAGTTTAAAGTGAAAAGAGTCAGCCATGCTGTTTTCATTTTTTGTCTGCTCTGTTCATCTATAGAGGAGCAAACAACTCTATGCTAGATTTAATCAGTGTTAGAGTTTCACAAAACTGTATGACAGAGAGAAAGGCAAGAGAATTAACTCTAGATGAAGGGGGATGACTATAATGAAGGAAAATAGCAATTAAGCTGGGTGAAAAGGAAAAGGACACCATGAAGAGGTGAGACAGTGGAAAGGTGGCAAGATCAAAGGATTGTAGGTTCCAGGGGGTAGAAGGATGGTTAAGTGGGGAGAATTAGATAGAGTAACCTGGAAAGAGAAGAGGTACTAATCAAAGAGTGGGGTACATAAAATTAGGATTATAAGGCAACCACAATTACCAGTAATGACAAGACCACTGCCTGTTTATCAAGTCCCAGACATTCTTCCAGGCACTTGATATGTAGTCATACATTTAAATTACATAGAATACTGATGAAGCACTTAACATGAGCAAGCATGATAAACCATTGCAGCCCTGAGTAGAGAGATAATTAATGACTTTTCTTCCCCATGGCAGTCTGTAGTTTTCTTCAGAGGCAGATCATCACCGTTCCTTTCTCACATAACCTTGGATAGGCAAGGAAACCTTTCTGGAAGATTCCTGTAAATCTCTAATGAAGGTAGTAATCACTTAGCAGTTTATGTAAAACTGTCTGCTTTTTAGGGCTTCTTCTGTTATTATGGAGGGTAATATTTATAATACATTTATGAACAATGAAGGTATATTCTCCAGCAAGGGTACATTGCCCACATGGTGATAGAATTAATCACTTTCCCTTAGGAAGAAAGAAATATATTTTAAATCTTAGAGGAAAATACAAAATTCAACAAAATAATCAAAAGGGTTGATGACATATTATACATATACTGTTGATGCTCACTGTGAATGTGATGTTTCACATTCACGGATCCAACTAACTGTAGATAGAAAATATTCAGAAAAGGCCGGGCGCGGTGGCTCACGCTTGTAATCCCAGCACTTTGGGAGGCCGAGGCGGGCGGATCACGAGGTCAGGAGATCGAGACCACGGTGAAACCCCGTCTCTACTAAAAATACAAAAAATTAGCCGGGAGCGGTGGCGGGCGCCTGTAGTCCCAGCTACTCGGAGAGGCTGAGGCAGGAGAATGGCGTGAACCCGGGAGGCGGAGCTTGCAGTGAGCCGAGATTGCGCCACTGCACTCCAGCCTGGGAGACAGAGCGAGACTCCATCTCAAAAAAAAAAAAAAGAAAAAGAAAATATTCAGAAAAAAAGATGGTTTTTATCTGTACTGAACATGTATAGTTTTTTTCTGTCATTATTCCCTAAACAATACAACAACTATTTATATGGCATTTATATCTTATTAGGTATTATAAGCAATATAGAGATGATTCAAAGTATATAGGAGGATGTGTTTAGGTTATATTCAAATATTTTACTATTTTATTTTAGAGACTTGAGCATCCATGGATACCATGGGGGTAGGGTCCTGGAAGCAATCCCTGATGTATATTGAGGGATAACTATATATATATATATATATATGATAATTAACTAACTATATATATGATACATATATACACCATATATAATATCATTATGACATATATATCATTATATTATGATATATTATATATACTATATATAATATCATTATATATGATATGTTTAATGTCATTAATGATTTAGTTATTTTAGAATTACTAAAGTTTTTCTCCAAACTTAGCAAATTTCAGAATAATGTTTACTTCTCAGGAGATTATCTGGCATTTAGTTGGAACTCACCATTAGCTAAACGAATCAACAAAAAGTGAGACTGCCTTCTCTTAGAAACAAATGACCTCCTTCCAACATTTATGTTTTTTTTTTTTTCGTTTTCCTTTTGATATGAAATTTGTGAGACAAGGCTTGTTTTTTCCTTTTCCCAGGACTATGCTTACACAAGTTATTCTCCAACTCACATTAGGTAATAACCTTGCTTCATAAATACAATACTTTCAGAACTATGCTATTTATAGTCCCTTGGCTTCGAAAGACATTTACCCCTTCATTAATTCATTTCTTTTGGTCCCAGTCCTCACCCTTTATAAGATGATGTGTAACAGGGACAAAGCTTCCCCTGCATTGTGCATGCTCCTGAGGAAGCCAAGAGCCTGGAAAGCTATACTTCATACACTAAGGTGACGCCAGCCAAGCTCTGGCAAGAGAATGATTGAACATTCTCAGATTAATTTCATGGCTATTTGTTCCATCCCAGAATCACATCAAGCACCAGCCTCCAAGTTGAAATTGCATCACTTTGTCCTTGCTACGCAGGTAAGGGCAATGAAAAAAGAGCATATTCCCCACCTCATAATGATAAATAATGACTTTTCCCTTCACAACTGATATGTATTTTACAACATCATTGGAGACGTCTAATTACCAAACAAAATGATAAGATATATCAGGACACAAGCAGTGTAGATTAAACTCACAAGGAATAGGCATTTGCATTTTTGCCATCATTCAATATCACTGCAGTAATAGGAAAATGGCAACCAGAAGCTGCATAATGACTATAACATTAAATATTCATTTGGATTGTAAATAACTTAAAAATTTAAACTAACCAGCAAAAGAATGTAAGAGAAGGGTACAAACGTGTTCCGCTAATAATAGAGAACTGACAAGCAGAGTTAGGGGGAAAAATAAAAGGAAGGTTTAGCATTAAACTGAATAAATAAATGCTGAGGGGACCACAAGAACCGAAGGGGGGCATTTGCTTTTAGGAATATGACTGAGCAAATTTGGCTTTCGCAAATTTTGATCTGTACTTGTTCGGGTAGACTAATATTATGTACTCTGCAATGCAGTCATTCTTATAATCACATTTTTAAAATTACAATAATATTACTATAAGCATAAGGGTGTTTTTTAGCATTTGGAGGTTTTCCTGATTGTGAACTTCTTTCTTGTTTTAGGCCTGCATGGCTCATTGAGCTGGGTACTGAATTGAGATTTTGAGTACTGCAGATTCTTGTTTATTGAGATTGGACTAGTCATTCCAGTATCAGTAAAATGGAAACAGCAATAATAACTTGTCATACAGGGAGCAGTGGCCAAAAAAAGTTAAAAAGAAGAAGGTTGAAAGCATGGGGTACAGAACAAGAATCAACATTCACTGAGTATCTGCCAAGAACCAGGCACCATCTAACAGAATTGGAAAAAACTACTTTGAAGTTCAAATAGAACCAAACAAGAGCCCGCATCGCCAAGTCAATCCTAAGCCAAAAGAACAAAGCTGGAGGCATCACGCTACCTGACTTCAAACTATACTACAAGGCTACAGTAACTAAAACAGCATGGTACTGTTACCACAACAGAGACACAGATCAATGGAACAGAACAGAGCCCTCAGAAATAATGCCGCATATCTACAACTATCTGATCTTTGACAAACCTGACAAAAACAAGAAATGGGGAAAGGATTCCCTATTTAATAAATGGTGCTGGGAAAACTGGCTAGCCATATGTAGAAAGCTGAAACTGGATCCCTTCCTTAACCTTATACAAAAATTAATTCAAGATGGATTAAAGACTTACAGGTCAGACCTAAAACCATAAAAACCCTAGAAGAAAACCTAGGCAATACCATTCAGGAAATAGGCATGGGCAAGTACTTCGTGTCTAAAACACCAAAAGCAATGGCAACAAAAGCCAAAACTGACAAATGGGATCTAATTAAACTCAAGAGCTTCTGCACAGCAAAAGAAACTACCGTCAGAGTGAACAGGCAACCTACAAAATGGGAGAAAATTTTCGCAACCTACTCATCTGACAAAGGGCTAATATCCAGAATCTACAATGAACTCAAACAAATTTACAAGAAAAAAACAAACAACTCCATCAAAAAGTGGGCAAAGGACATGAACAGACACTTCTCAAAAGAAGACATTTATGCAGCCAAAAAACACATGCAAAAATGCTCATCATCACTGGCCATCAGAGAAATGCAAATCAAAACCACAATGAGATACCATCTCACACCAGTTAGAATGGCCATCATTAAAAAGTCAGGAAACAACAGGTGCTGGAGAGGATGTGGAGAAATAGGAACACTTTTACACTGTTGGTGGGACTGTAAACTAGTTCAACCATTGTGGAAGTCAGTGTGGCGATTCCTCACGGATCTAGAACTAGAAATACCATTTGACCCAGCCATCCCATTACTCGGTATATGTCCAAAGGACTATACATCATGCTGCTATAAAGACACATGCACACGTATGTTTATTGTGGCACTATTCACAATAGCAAAGACTTGGAACCAACCCAAATGTCCAACAACGATAGACTGGATTAAGAAAATGTGGCACATACACACCATGGAATATTATGCAGCCATAAAAAATGATGAGTTCAGGGGTGGAGTCAAGATGGCCGAATAGGAACAGCTCCGGTCTACAGCTCCCAGCCTGAGCAACACATAAGATGGGTGATTTCTGCATTTCCATTTGAGGTACCGGGTTCATCTCACTAGGGAGTGCCAAACAGTGGGTGCAGGACAGTCGGTGCAGTGCACAGTGCATGAGCTGAAGAAGGGCGAGGCATTGCCTCACTCAGGAAGCACAAGGGGTCAGGGAGTTCCCTTTCTTAGTCAAAGAAAGGGGTAACAGACGGCACCTGGAAAATCAGATCAGTCCCACCCTAATACTGTGCTTTTCCAACGGGCTTGGAAAATGGCACACCAGAAGATTGTGTCCCGCACCTGGCTCAGAGGGTCCTATGCCCACGGAGTCTCGCTGATTGCTAGCACAGCAGTCTGAGATCAAACTGCAAGGCAGCAGCAAGGCTGGGGGAGGGGCGCCTGACATTTCCCAGACTTGCTTAAGTAAACAAAGCAGCCAGGAAGCTCAAACTAGGTGGAGCCCACCACAGCTCAAGGAGGCCTGCCTGCCTCTGTAGGCTCCACCTGTGGGGGCAGGGCACAAACAAAAATTCAGCAGGAACCTCTGCAGACTTAAATGTCCTTGTCTGACTGACAGCTTTGAAGAGACTAGTGGTTCTCCCAGCATGCAGCTGCAGATCTAAGAATGGACAGATTGCCTCCTAAAGTGGGTCCCTGACCCCCAAGCAGCCTAACTGGGAGGTACCCCCCAGTAGGGACAGACTGACACCTCACTTGGCCAGGTACTCCTCTGAGACAAAACTTCCAGAGGAACTATCAGACAGCTGAATTTCTGGTCTCACGAAATTCCGCTGCTCTGCAGGCACCATTGCTGACACCCAGCCAAACAGGGTCTGGAGTGGAACTCTAGTAAACTCCAACAGACCTGCAGCTAAGGGTCCTGTCTGGTAGAAAGAAAACTAACAAACAGAAAGGACATCCAAATCAAAAACCCATCTGTACATCACCATTACCAAAGACCAAAAGTAGATAAAACCACAAAGATGGGGAAAAAACAGAGCAGAAAAACTGGAAACTCTAAAAAGCAGAGCACCTCTCCTCCTCCAAAGGAACGCAGTTCCTCACCAGCAACGGAACAAAGCTGGACGGAGAATGACTTTGACAAGTTGAGAGAAGAAGGCTTCAGACGATCAAACTACTCTGAGCTACGGGAGGAAATTCAAAACCATAGCAAAGGAGTTGAAAACTTTGAAAAAAAATTAGACAAATGGATAACTAGAATAACCAATGGAGAGAAGGGCTTAAAGGAGCTGATGGAGCTGAAAGCCAAGTTTCGAGAACTATGCAAAGATTGCAGAAGCCTCGGTAGCCGATGCGATCAACTGGAAGAAAGGGTATCAGTGATGGAAGAGGAAATGAATCAAATGAAGCGAGAAGGGAAGTATAGAGAAAAAAGAATAAAAAGAAACGAACAAAGCCTCCAAGAAATTTGGGACTATGTGAAAAGACCAAACCTACGTCTGATTGGTGTACCTGAAAATGACAGGGAGAATGGAACCAAGTTGGAAAACACTCTGCAAGATATTATCCAGGAGAACTTCCCCAATCTAGCAAGGCAGGCCAACATTCAGATTCAGGAAATACAGAGAACACCACAAAGATACTCCTCGAGAAGAGCAACTCCAAGACACAATTGTCAGATTCACCAAAGTTGAAATGAAGGAAAAAATATTAAGGGCAGCCACAGAGAAAGGTTGGGTTACCCACAAAGGGAAGCCCATCAGACTAACAGCTGATCTCTCGGCAGAAATTCTACAAGCCAGAAGACAGGGGGGCCGATATTCAACATTCTTCAAGAAAAGAATTTTCAATCCAGAATTTCATATCCAGCCAAACTAAGCTTCATAAGTGAAGGAGAAATAAAATACTTTACAGACAAGCAAATGCTGAGTGATTTTGTCACCACCAGGCCTGCCCTAAAAGAGCTCCTGAAGGAAGCATTAAACATGGAAAGGAACAAACGGTACCAGCCACTGCAAAAACGTGCCAAATTGTAAAGACCATCGAGGCTAGGAAGAAACTGCATCAAATAACGAACAAAATAACCAACTAACATCATAATGATAGGACCAAATTCACACATAACAATATTAACTTTAAATGAAAATGGGCTAAATGTTCCAATTAAAAGACACAGACTGGCAAACTGGATAAGGAGTCAAGACTCATCAGTGTGCTGTATTCAGGAAACCTATCTCACATGCAGAGACACACATGGATTCAAAATAAAGGGATGGAGGAAGATCTGTCAAGCAAATGGAAAACTAAAAAAGGCAGGGGTTGCAATCCTAGTCTCTGATAAAATAGACTTTAAATCAACAAAGATGAAAACAGACAAAGAAGGCCATTACATAATGGTAAAGGGATCAATTCAACAAGAAGAGCTAACTATCCTAAATATATATGCACCCAACACAGGAGCACCCAGATTCATAAAGCAAGTCCTGAGTGACCTACAAAGGGAATTAAACGCCCACACAATAATAATGGGAGATTTTGACACCCCACTGTCAACATTAGACATATCAATGAGACAGAAAGTTAACAAGGATATCCAAGAATTGAACTCAGCTCTGCACAAAGTAGACCTAATAGACATCTACAGAACTCTCCACCCCAAATCAACAGAATATACAGTTTTTTCAGCACCACACCACACCTATTCCAAAATTGACCACATAGTTGGAAGTAAAGCTCTCCTCAGCAAGTGTAAAAGAACAGAAATTATAACAAACTTGTCTCTCAGACCACAGTGCAATCAAACTAGAACTCAGGATTAAGAAACTCACTCAAAACCGCTCAACTACATGGAAACTGAACAACCGGCTCCTGAATGACTATTGGGTACATAAAGAAATGAAGGCAGAAATAAAGATGTTCTTTGAAACCAACGAGAACAAAGACACAACATACCAGAATCTCTGGGACATATTCAAAGCAGTGTGTAGAGGGAATTTTATAGCACTAAATGCCCACAAGAAAAAGCAGGAAAGATCCAAAATTGACACCCTAATATCACAATTAAAAGAACTAGAAAAGCAAGAGCAAACACATTCAAAAGCAAGCAGAAGGCTAGAAATAACTAAAATCAGAACAGAACTGAAGGAAATAGAGACACAAAAAAACCTTCAAAAAATTAATGAATCCAGGAGCTGGTTTTTTGAAAAGATCAACAAAATTGATAGACTGCTAGCAAGACTAATAAAGAAGAAAAGAGAGAAGAATCAAATAGATGCAATAAAAAATGATAAAGGGTATATCACCACCAATCCCACAGAAATACAATCTACCATCAGAGAATACTACAAAAACCTCTATGCAAATAAACTAGAAAATCTAGAGGAAATGGATAAATTCCTCGACAAATACACCCTCCCAAGACTAAACCAGGAAGAAGTTGAATCTCTGAATAGACCAATAACAGGCTCTGAAATTGTGGCAATAATCAATAGCTTACCAACCAAAAAGAGTCCAGGACCTGATGGATTCACAGC
>NW_026652280.1:157317452-157345806 GCF_009828535.3 Hylobates moloch
GCGGCACTATTCACAATAGCAAAGACTTGGAACCAACCCAAATGTCCAACAACAATAGACTGGATTAAGAAAATGTGGCACATATACACCATGGAATACTATGCAGCCATAAAAAATGATGAGTTCATGTCCTTTGTAGAGACATGGATGAAACTGGAAAACATCATTCTCAGTAAACTATCGCAAGGACAAAAAACCAAATGCTGCATGTTCTCAGTCATAGGTGGAAATTGAACAATGAGAACTCATGGACACAGGAAGGGGAACATCACACTCCAGGGACTGTTGTGGGGTGGGGGGAGTGGGGAGGGACAGCATTAGGAGATATACCTAATGCTAAATGACCAGTTTATGGGTGCAGCAAAACAACATGGCATATGGATACACATGTAACAAACCTGCACATTGTGCACATGTACCCTAAAACCTAAAGTGTAATAATAATAAAAAAAAAAGAAAAAAATGATGAATTCATGTCCTTTGTAGGGACATGGATGAAGCTGGAAATCATCATTCTCAGTAAACTATTGCAAGGACAAGAAACCAAACACCGCATGGTCTCACTCATAGGTGGGAACTGAACAATGAGAACTCCTGGACACAGGAAGGGGAACATCACACTCCAGGGACTGTTGTGAGGTGGGGGGAGGGGGAAGGGACAGCATTAGGAGATATACGTAATGCTAAATGACGAGTTAATGGGTGCAGCAAACCAACATGGCACATGGATACATATGTAACAAACCTGCACATTGTGCACGTGTACCCTAAAACCTAAACTATAATAATAATAATAATAATAAAAGCAAGTCACATACAAAATCTTAGCTTATTCCACAACAATACTGCCTGGCTGGTCTTAGTATAACCCATTTTGTGAATGAGGAAAATGAAATTCAAAGCAGTTAAGTAACTTGCCAAAAGTCACACTGTAGGAAAGAGGTAGGACATGAATTTGAACCCAAGTCTATGTAAACCCACAGGCTTTATACTTTTATTCTTTTAATTACCCTGTGTGGTCTTATTGGCCTATGTGAGAGCCATTATAGACCACAATTTTAAAATGTAGATGTTACAGGCAGGTTCAGGTTATGTTTTGTATACCCAGTTTGTCTTAAAGTATCTGGAACATAGTATGTACCCAATGAATATTTGTGGGAGATAAGGAAAAAGATAACCAATCTGGCACTCAATATTAAACTATTTCTGGTAAAACTACATAAAAAAACAAAGTTCGTTTTCAAAAAGTAAAATTAACCACAACATAAAATGAATACATGTGCCAAGGATTTTATTTAATTCACTAAATAATGAAGGAACCAATACGATGTTACAAATGGCAAAAGCTGAAAGAACTACACATATGTAGCACATGAGGAATGGTGAAATACATTTGCTTAATAGATGAAAGCCTGGTTAATATTCATAGAGTAAGTATCAGCTGCATTTCAAGGGGATATAATTTGTATTTCCACAGACAAGAAATCATTTGCATTTCTATCTGTATTATCAACCTTATAGAGTTTTAAAATAGCTTAAAGACAATAGAAATACCGGACAGAATACCTAATAGTCTTTTCTTCCCCATTTCAATCTTTCACAACTTTTTCTGACAAATTAAGGTAAAAAATATAATATGCAAACAAGAATACCTTCTGTTTTACAAAATAGTATCCCAAAGGTTTGACTCAAAGAATAGCAGTGTTTTTCTCTTTATTACTTTTAACTTGTTAGAAACCTTTGATGACATATGAAACAAAAATACTTACCATCTAAATTTCCTGTGAGACTAGAAGACTTCTAAGATACCATAAAATCAAATATTTTTTCTAAAAATTTGAATATGCAAAATTTAAGCAGCAGAGAATTCTAACACCAGAACTAAAACCAGAATTCTGCTGGCTGCCCCTGCTAAATATCCATGCTCCTACTGCCATATTCAACCATTGACAAATAAAGCAAATAAAGGCCATATACGCTTCTATGTTTGCTGATTGGAGCCTGTCATCTTCAACTTTTTTGTTTGTTTGTTTTGGTGTATTGCTGTACTTATCTTTCTTCTTTTTTTCTTAACATCTCTCTCCCTTTCTTTCTGCAGAGCTTATTATGTATGCTGCTTAGGTCTATATTTCTAAAACTGGAATTTAGTACAAACATATGATTTACAAAGAAATATGCTTTATCAGTGATGTTTCAGGAATGCACAACATCCAGAGATTTAGATATATTTTTACTGTTACCTTAGAGCCTGAAGTTAATGCCCAAATTTTTAAACCACTTAATTCTTAAAGATCATTGCCACTGGCTTACAACTTGTTTTGACATCATTCCTTGTATGGATGGGGCATTAATCTCCCTGTCCATACATATTTCCTTGTCCAAAGATCAACATTGCATACTCTAGGTAGTGCATTACATCTTTCAAAATTAGTTAGCAATTTATTGCTGGAGAATGATTAACAAACATAAGAAAATATCTGCTCTGGGTTCAGGACATATACAATAAATTAAAAACCTGGTTAAGCATGGGATAAAATTCACATACTTAGCATGAATTTTGGTGCTAAGTTGGTCTACTCTGGCTTTCTAGCTGAGACACAGGAATGATGTAGGTGATAAAAAAAATCCCAAAATTATGGAAGGAGCTTCTGTTCATCTGTAGTCTAGAAAGGGACAAACCATGGCCAGCACACGTCAGCACAACTCTGACAGTTACGCATGGGTGGCAATTTAAGGGCATTTGTAGCAGCTGCTAGAGTGCTTCCCATCCAGGATTTTGTTATGCTGGTTTTCAAAAGACACTATCAAACTTTATGCCAGCTATTACATTAGGCTGTTGGCAGCAGAAAGTTTATTCTGTCCTAGAAAATAGTAGGAGCACAATAGAAAGAGGCTCTTCTCCTCATTTCACCACAGTGCCCTCCTCAGCATATCTCCAGCTTTGTTGATGGAAGTTTATCCAGATTGTTGGGAGAAAGCTACTTCAAGAGTGTTTTGACTACACACAATAAATGGAAACAGTGAAATTCTGAATAACTGAAAACCTGGAAAAGAAATCATAGGAACATTATTTTTATTTCCATAAAATTTATATCCAGGAGGTACCCAAAAAGGATTTAAGATGATTCAAAATACATTCAACTATCATTAGGATAATTATAAACATGATATGGTCTCCCCATGAAGAATTTAGTAGAAAGAGAGGTCAAAAACTAGTTAAAGTACCAAGGGAAAGAAGAGAAAGGAGTGATTAATTCTTCTCAGAAATAGTCCTAGAGGGCTTCACAAAATTAATCTGAACCTGGAAGGATACATTTAAAGACAAAGAGGAAGAAAATCATTTCCAACTTCTCCTTAAAGGGCATACTGAGGGAATTAAATGTAGTTAGCTATGTCGAGAAAAAGGGTGCTTGATAAAGAGCAGGCGAAAGGGAAGCTGAAAAAGAATGGGGCATATAATGCCTCAAATCAAAACAGCAGTATCATAAAGGGCATTGAATACCATGATAAAGGCTTTATACTTAACCTCTCGGTGATAGGGAGACATGAAGAGTAGAAAAACAGGTGCGGTATCCAGAAATCAGGTACAGAAAATCTTTTCTTTTCAAATTGTAGTATTCATTTATTTTTAATGGTATATATTTATTTTTTTATTACTATACTTTAAATTCTGAGATACATGTGCAGAATGTGCAGGTTTGTTACATAGGTATACATGTGCCGTGGTGGTTTGCTGTACCTACCAAACCATCATCTGCATTAGGTGTTTCTCCTAATACTATCCCTCCCCTAGCCCTCCACCCACTGACAGGCCCCAGTGTGTGATGTTCCCCTCCCTGTGTCCATGTGTTCTCATTGTTCAACTCTCACTTATGAGTGAGAACATATGGTGTTTGGTTTTCTGTTCTTGTGTTAGTTTGCTGAGAATGATGGTTTCCACCTTATTCTATGTCCCTGCAAAGGACATAAACTCATCCTTTTTATGGCTGCATAGTATTCCATGGTATATATGTGCCACATTTTCTTTATCCAGTCTATTATTGATGGACATTTGGGTTGGTTCCAAGTCTTTGCTATTGTGAATAGTGCCACAATAAACATACGTGTGCATGTGTCTTTATAACAGCATGATTTATAATCCTTTGGGTATATACCCAGTAATGGGATTGCTGGTTCAAATGGTATTTCTGGTTCTAGATCCTTGAGGAATCACCACGCTGTATTCCACAATGGTTGAACTAATTTACACTCCCACCAACAGTGTAAAAGCATTCCTATTTCTCCACATCCTCTACAGCATCTGTTGTCTCCTAACTTTTTAATGATTGACATTCTAACTGGCATGAGATGGTATCTCATTGTGGTTTTGATTTGCATTTCTCTAATGACCAGTGATGATAAGCTTTTCCTTATATATTTATTGGCCGCATAAATGTCTTCTTTTGAGAAGTGTCTGTTCATATCCTTTGCCCACTTTTTGATGGGTTGTTTGTTTTTTTCTTATAAATTTATTCAAGTTCTTTGTAGATTCTGGATATTAGCTCTTTGTCAGATGGATAGATTGCAAAAATTTTCAACCATTCTGTAGGTTGTCTATTCACTCTGCTGATAGTTTCTTTTGCTGTGCAGAAGGTCTTTAGTTTAATTAGATCCCATTTGTCAATTTTGGCTTTTGTGCCATTGCTTTTGGTGTTTTAGTCATGAAGTCTTTGCCCATGCCCATGTCCTGAATGGTATTGCCTAGGTTTTCTTCTAGGGTTTTTATGGTTTTAGGTCTTAGGTTTAAGTCTTTAATCCACCTTGAGTTAATTTTTGTATAAGGTGTAAGTAAGGGATCCAGTTTCAGTTTTCTCAGTATGGCTAGCCATTTTCCCCAGCACCATTTATTAAATACGGGCTCCTTTCCCCATTACTTGTTTTTGTCAAGTTTGTCAAAGAACAGGTGTTATTTCTGAGGCCCCTGTTCTGTTCCATTGGTCAATATATCTGTTTCGGTACCAGTACCATGCTGTTTTCATTACTGTAGCCTTGTAGAATAGTTTGAAGTCAGGTAGCATGATGCCTCCAGCTTTGTTCTTTTTGCTTACAGCTATATGGGCTGTTTTTGGTTCCATATGAAATTTAAAGTAGTTTTGTCTAATTCTGTGAAGAAAGTCAATGGTAGCTTGATGGGAATAGCATTGAATCTATAAATTACTTTGGGCAGTATGGCCATTTTCACAATATTAGTTCTTCCTATCCATGAGCATGGAATGTTTTTCCATTTGTTTGTGTCCTCTATTATTTCCTTGAGCAGCAGTTTGTAGTTCTCCTTGAAGAGCTTCTTCACATCCCTTGAAAGTTGTATTCTTAGGTATTTTATTCTCTTTGAAGCAATTGTGAATGGGAGTTAAGTAAGTTGTATTCTTAGGTATTTATTCTCTTTGAAGCAATTGTGAATGGGAGTTAACCCATGATTTAGCTCTCTGTTTGTCTATTATTGGTGTATAAGAATGCTTGTGATTTTGCACATTAATTTTGTATGCTGAGACTTTGCTGAAGTTGCTTATCAGCTTAAGGAGATTTTGGGCTGAGACGATAGGGTTTTCTAAATATATGATCAAGTCATCTGCAAGCAGAGGCAATTTGACTTCCTCTCTTCCTATTCGAATACCATTTCTTTCTTTCTCTTGCCTCATTGCTCTGGCCAGAACTTCCAATACTATATTGAATAGGAGTGGAGGAGAGGGCATCCTTGTCTTGTGCTGGTTTTCCAAGGAAATGCTTCCAGCTTTTGCCCTTTCAGTATGATATTGGTTCTGGGTGTGTCATACATAGCTCTTATTATTTTGAGATATGTTCCATCAATACCTAGTTTATTGAGAGTTTTTAGCATGAAGGGGTGTTGAATGTTATTGAAGGCCTTTTCTGCATCTGTTGAGATAATCATGTGGTGTTTGTCATTGGTTCTGGTTACATGATGGATTACATTTATTGATTAGCATAGGTTGAACCAGTTTTGCATCCCAGGGATGAAGCCGACTTGATCATAGTGGATAAGCTTTTTGATGTGCTGCTGGATTCAGTTTGCCAGTATTTTATTGAGGATTTTCACATCGATGTTCATCAGGGATATCAAGAAAGGATTGGATAATGGTACCGAAGGCCACAGAGTGATCACAGAAGGAACATTTGTATTTTGCTTCTCAACATCTTTAAAAGACTTTTTTATTTGGGGGAGGATTTCTGCTTCATGTGAAGTTCAAAGGACCATGTCCCCACTAGAGAAGCTAGAACATGCAGGGTTCATCAAGACAAGTGGCCCAGACTCAGGCAATTGGATGTTCCACCCAGGAATTTGAGTCTCAACAGAGGTTGGAAACATATGGAGACACTTAAGAATTCAGAGTCAGTGACTGTGAAAGGGTCCAGTGTTCCTCAGCATTTAACTGAGGTGTGGTTTGGCCATTGGTCCTGTTAGTTTCCTTTGTTCCTTCTCCATTATCAAATCCTTGCTCCACAGCATTCTTTTTGGCTCTGTGAGCTACTCAAAGTCTTTCTCAGAAATTTCTTTTCAGTTTATCTCAGCAAGAGGCAGTTTCTATTGCTTACATCGAAGAACCCACACCAATATCAAGGACTGAAAGTAGATTTTGGTTTTGTTAATTCTTGGAAGAGCATTTGTTTTTGTACTGATAGAAGTTCCAAAACACCAATAGGGGCAGTAGCCAGACTTAACTGAAGTATGGATTTATGTTGTGAGGAAAGTGGATCCACAGATATAGACCCTTTTTTTCAGTAATTTGGAAGTAAATGAAGAAAAGAAAACAGTAAAAGCCAGATTTGAAGGAAATCCTTCTTTTTTATTCTTTAATAAAAAGGTTTACATACTTCATAGGCAGAATAATATGATGGTTAGAAAGGTATCAATTTTAAAAGAGTTAATATTTGATCACAGGACGTTCCAAATAAAGAGTCAGAAAATGAATTGTTAGAAGGCTCTTATAGAAAAGTCAGTCTTTAAATAATGTAAAAGACAAATAAAGATAAATAAAACTTAGTGGTTCAATTAGAGGAACTTTGAGAGTTTTCACACCTGTTAGAATCTATTTTATCTATGAAATAAAATAAAAGAGAAGTAGAACTGTATCTCAATTACGGAAAACGGAAAAAGATTAGAACAGTTACCAAGAAAAAAAATAACTACTTACTAAGCGTGTGAAGAAAATGTTTGCAAAACACAACATATTGAAAAATAAATACATCATACAATAAAAATATTTTATAATAATGCAGTCATATTTTTCATATGGCCATTTCTTATGAAATTTCATGACCACACTAGTAAAACAACCCAATGAAAGATTCTGCAGGAAGATAAAATGTCACAGTCTATGCATAGAGATGTCATATTTTTAAAAATTTTATTTTAGACTCAGAGGTACATGTGCAGGTTTGTTACATGGGTGTATTGGCTGAGAAAACCTACTTGGTACCATGTTGACTATTTTGGTGATGATCATTGTACCATGTTGACTATTTTGGTGATGAGTTCATTAGAAGTTCTGAATTTGGACTTCTAATGAATTCATCACCAAAATAGTCAACATGGTACCCAATAGGTGGTTTTTCAACCTTGCCCACCTCTCCCCACTATTGATGTCCCCAGTGCCTATTGTTTCCATCTTTATGTCCATATGTACCCACTGTTTAGCTCCTAAATATCAGGGAGAAAATGTGGTATTTGATTTTTTGTTTTTGTGTTAATTCACTCAGGAAAATGGCTCAGAACTGCATCCATGTTGCTGCAAAGAACACGATTTTATTCTTTTTATGACTGCACATTATTCCTTGGTGTATAACTACCACATTTTCTTTATCCAACTCACTGTTCATGGACATCTAGGTTGATTCCATGACTTTGCTATTGTGAGTAGTGCTGCAATACGCGTACAAATGCAGGTGTCTTTTTTATAAAACCATTTGTTTTCCATTGGGTAAATAAATACCCAGTAGTGGGATTGCTGGGTTGAATGGTAGTTCTATTTTTAGTTCTTTGAGGTATCTCCATACTGTTTTCCATAGAGGCTGAACTAATTTATATTTCCACCAACAGTGTATAAGTATTCCCTTTTCTCTGCATTCTTGCCAACATCTGTTGTTTTTTGACTTTTTAATATTAAGTATTCTGACTGATGTGAGATGTGAGATGATATTTCAATGTGGTTTTATTTTGCATTTTTCTGATTATTATTACAGAGAATTATTGATGTTGAGCATTTTTTTCATATGTTTTTTGGTTGTTTATATGTCTTCTTTTGAGAAGTGTCTGTTCATGTCCTTTGCACACTCTTTAATTGGGTTGTTTTATTTCATGTTGATTTGTTTAAGATCCTTATATATTCTATATATTAGTCTTTGCCAGAAACATAGTTTGCAAATATTTACCTTTCTGAAGGTTGTATTTAATCTGTTGATTATTTTGTTTTCTTTACAGAAGCTCATTCATTTAATTAAGCCCTATTTGTCAATGCTTGCTTTTGTTGCAATTGCTTTTGAGGTCTTAGTCAAAAATTATTTGTCTATGCCACTATCCAGAAGAGTTTTTTCTAGGTTTTCTTCAGGATTTTTATAGTTTTAGGACTTACATTTAAGTCTTTAATCCATCTTGAGTTAATTTTTGTATATGATGAGATGGTAGGGGTCCAGTGTTTTTCTTCTGCAAGTGGCTAGGCTTTTTTCCTAGCACCATTTATTGAATAGGGTGACCTTGCCCCAGTTTTAGTTTTTCTTGACTTTGTCAAAGATCACTTGGTTGGAGGTGTGTGGCTTTATGTTTTGGCTTTCAATTCTGTTCCATTGATCCTTATGTCAATTTTTGTACCACAAACATGCTGCTTTGTCAACTATAGTTGTCAACTATAGTTACTACAACTATAGTTTGAAGTGGGGTAATGTGTTGCCTCTCACTTTGTTCTTTTTGCTTGGATTGCTTTGGCTATTTGGGCTCTCTTTTCTTTCCATATGAGTTTTAGAATTGTTTTTTCTAAGTCTATGAAAAATGATGTTGGTAATTTGACAGGAATTGCTTTGAATCTGTAGATTGCTTTTGGTGGTATGGTCATTTTAACAAGATTGATTCTTCCAATCCATGAGCATGGAATGCTTCAACATTTTTTGTGTGTAACTCATGATTTCTTTTATCAGTATTTTGTAGTTCTTTTGTAGAGATATTTCACCTACGTTGTTAAATGTATTCCTAGATTTTTTTGTGGCTATTGTAAATGGGATTGAGTTGTTGATTTGCTTCTTAACTTGAACATTGTTAATTTGATAAACATACAATAATTTGTACATTGATTTTGTGTCTTGAAACTTTACTGAAGTTGTTCATCAGGTATACGGGTTTGGGGGAGAAATCTTTAGAGTTTTCTAGGTATAGGATCGTGTAATTGGTGAACAAAGACAATTTGACTTCTTTTTCTATTTGGATGCCTTTTATCTCTTTCTCTTGCCTGATATGCTCTAAGACTTCCACTATTATGTTGAATAGGAGTGGTGACAGTGGACATCCTTGTCGTGTTCTAGCTCTTAGAGGAAATGCTTTCATCTTTGGTCCATTCAGATTTATGTTGGCTAAGGGTTTGTCATAGATGGTTCTTATTATTTCAAGGTATGTTCCTTAGATGCCTAGTGGTTGAAGGTTTTTGTCATAAAGGAGTGTTGTATTTTAGCAAGTGTCTTTTATGCATCTATTGAGATAATCATATGGTTTTTGTTTTTAAGTCTGTTTATGTGGTGAAACACTTATTGATTTGCATATGTTGGACCATCCTTGCATTGCAACAATAAAATCCACTTGATTGTGGTGTGTTCTCTTTCTCATGTTCTGTTGAATTCAGTTCATTTGTATTTTGTTGAGGATTTTTATATCTATGTTCATCAAGTGCATTGGCCTGTAGTTTTCTTTTTGGTTGCTCTTGCTGGGTTTTGGATCAGGATGATATTGGGTTTCACAGAATGAGTTAGGGAGGAATCCCTCCTCTTTGGTTTTTTAGCATATTTTTAATAAAATTGGTACCAACTGTTTTTTGTACATTTGGTAGAATTTGGCTATAGATCCATCTGGTTCAGTGCTTTTTTGGTTACTAGATTTTATTACTGATTCAATTTCATAACTCATTATTGGTCTGTTAAGGATTTCAAATTCTTCCTAGTTCAATTTTGGGGGATTGTGTGTTTTCATTTCCTCTAGATTTTCTAGTTTGTGTTCATGGAGATGTTCATAGGGTTTCAGAGGATATTTTGTATTTCTGTTGTAATGTCACCTTTGCTACTTCTGATTGTGCTTATTTGGATTTTCTCTTTTTTTCTTGGTTAATCTAGCTAGCAGTCTGTCCATTTTGTTTATCCTTTCCAAGACCAACATTTCGTTTCATTGATCCTTCGTGTGTTTTTATGGTCTCAGTTTCATTTAGTACTGCTCTGAGCGTCATTATTTCTGTTGGATTTAGCTTCATTATTTCTTTGGATTTAGCTTATTCTTATTTTTCTAGTTCCTTTAGGGGTGACATTAAGATTTCTGTTGAGAAGTTCACTGTTAGTCCGATGGGTTTTCCTTTATAGATAAATTGACCCTTTTCTCTAGCTGCCTTTAAGGTTTTTTCTGTTTTCCCCCAAGGGATCCTATGGGAATCTGATGACTATATGCCTTGGGGATAGTCATCTTGTACAGGATCTCACAGAATTTCTCTGAATTTCCCAAGTCCAGATGTTGACCTCTTAGCAAGATTAGAATTTTCCTTAATAATGCCTTCAAGTATGTTTTCCAAGTTGCTTACTTTTTCTTTTTCTCCCTCAGGAATACCAGTAAGTCAAAGGTTTGATTGTTTTACATAATCCCATATTTCTCAAAAGTTTTATTTTTCAAGATTATTTTGTCTTTATTTTTGTCTGACTAGGGTTAATTTGAAAGACTGGCCTTCCAGCTCTGAAATTCTTTCTTCTGCTTCTAGTCTATTGTTAACTCTTGCAACTGTATTTTGAAATTTCTTTAGTGGTTATTCAATTTGTGCAGTTCTAGTTGTTTTTTTTCTTAATATGGCTATCTCATCTTTTATATCCTGAATCTTTTTCTGATTTTTTTTTTGTATTGGGTTTTAGCTTTCTCTTGGCTCTCTTGAGTCTCCTTGCATTCCATATTTTATTATCTGTCATTTTATTGTCATTTAAATCTGGTTAGGAGCCATTGCTAGAGAACTAGTACAATCTTTTGGAGGTATCAAAACACTCTGGCTTTTTGTACTGCTGGAGTTCTTGCACTGATTTCTTTTCATCTGAGGGAGCTATCACTTCTCATTTTTGAAATTGCTATCATTTTGAAGAGACTTTTATTATTTTTTATTCCTCTTAAAGGTATGGCTGTAGTGTATGTGGTATATGATCATTTGGTTTCATTTCTCGGTGTTTTCAGGGAGCCAAAGTTCCATATAGGTTCCATGGTTGTGAATAGCTTCTGCGTAGTGGTTTTCTCAGTTTCTGCTTGTTGTAGTAATGTATTGGCTGTAACAGCTGATATCCTATTTCCTGTGGGGCTGAGGGTGTGGAAGTACCAGTGGGCTTATCTCATGGACTAGCACTGAGCCCTTCTCATAGCAGAATTTTTTTTTTTTTTTTTGGTAGTACAGCTCAGGCTGCAGTACAATAGATGGTGTTTAAGAGCTGGCAAGTAGACTGGTGTCTACCAGAAGCACCCTCCTGGACACAGGAGTGGCAAGAAGAGATTTTGAGGTGCACTGATATCTCAGGGTAGTGGGCAGGAGAGTTGCACCCACTCCTCATCCTGAGACAACAGAAATGCAGTCTCTTTCCCTATCATGCCCCTGTTTCAGGGATCAGGATCTTCATTTCATAAAGACTTTATCCTTTGGTTTCTGGCTGCAGTGTGGCTGTGGGCTGTGAGTATGGCCCTCTGACAAACTACTGCCAAAATGCCATCAGAGGAGAGTCTCTTCCTCCAAATCAAATCAAGAAACTCTGCAATTCGTCTTTCCTCCTTCGCTTTGATGGTGCCACTCACTGTAAGGAGGAGGATTTGGGCCCTAGCCTTCATGAAACCTTAAGTGGCACAGGGCTCACTTTGAGTGGCAGTTGAGCCACCACAAAAAGTGTGAAAAATGCTGTGACCAAGTATGTGCTCACCAGCCCCTGGCAGGAAGAACCACTGCTGTGTCTGAAATAGTGTAGGACAGGGGCAGATGACCCCCTCTCCACATTCATTCCCAGGCATCGGTGCTGCCTCTTTCAGCACTTAGTGCCAGACTACATTTCCTTTGTCCCAAGAGGAGGCTTTGGTGGGCTGTATTCCCTTGTCCCTTAGGGTAAACCTATGCCAAGGGTTAGATCTCCAGATATCCCACAGCTCCCCAGAACCCACCAGTCTCCTGTGCTTGCCAAAGTCAGAGCAGGTTGTGGGGTATGTTTTCAGGGGAGCTAGTGGAGCAGCGTCTCAAGGGTGGAGAGTCCCTGGACAGGACAGTGTCCCACTATGGGTGCATGACAAGTATGGTGCCCCACCATCTCAGCTCAGGTCTGAGGGCAGTGTGGGCACAACTGTTTAGGCTAGCCACCTGGGTCTCTATCCACAGGCAGTTCTCAAGTCACCACTGCTAATGTCACCCTTGGCCATGAGAGCAGAGGGTCTCCCCAGTAGTTTGGCTGTTAGGAGATTGTGAGGGGTAAGGGGAGCAAAGAAACATTCCCACTCACCCTTTTCTCAGGGCTTCAAGTTCCACAGGGATCGATCTCGGCCAGACCCCTGCTGCTTTCCTTTGCTGTACCATAGCATCTTCCCATGAACACTCTGACGGGTCCTGGCTCACTTCCCTCAGTTTACCACTCAGAATTTGTCCATTCACCAGTAACTTTGATCTTCTTTCTGAGGAGAACTGGTTTTCAATGTTCCTAGTCAGCTATCTTGAAAACAAGAGGACCAAAAAACAACTAAGCATAGCGTTTCCTTGTCATCTAATCTCTTAAAAGACAGAACTTAAAACATATAGAATAGATGAATTATATATACCTTATATCATAATATTTTCTCTTTACTATAGCCACTTAGAAAATTCCTACACATTCTCCACAAATCTGTGCAAATGTGAACTCCTCTCTAAAGACTTTTTCTGCCTTTAAAGACAGAATTTATCTTTCTTCTCTAGTGTCTCTGTGGCACTACGTTAAGAAATCATTATAATTTTTATCACATAGTGGATCATAAATAGGTCTACCTCCTATAACATGGCATAAATACACTCCCTGGAGATAGGGATCACATGTTATTCATTATGGAACCCCAATATCTAAAACAGCATCCAAAACATACTAGGAGCTCAACAAATGCCATTTGTGTTGATTGATGGCTAGATGAATGTGTAGATTAAATTTTATTAAATACTACTTCTCTTAGTAAAGTGACTGATAGGATTTAACTAGTTCAAGGCTGCGTGCTTGAAAAGGACTTAGAACACAGATTCTCTGCAGTTCACTGCAGGATGTCCCATAGTGACCCAGTAGTTTTGTTCTCTAAAGTTTTGGAAGATGTATTACAGGATGTTCTGTTTGCTCATATTAAGAATAATAAAATAGTGCAACTTAAATGAGTAATATTATAAATATGACTAACATCTTGGACAATAACTTTATACATCATATAGAAATACTATATATTCTACTTTTGCTACAGTGATTTCTGCTTCATATTATAAATAGGCTTCCAAAGAGTGGAAGACTCTTAACTTCTATATAGGAGAAGTTTTGGAGGAGCACACTGGTTGCATGAGGTGTGCTTGTGTGGTGGGCACAGGGTAGGTTCTAAAAGACTTGCCAGAAGCTGTGCCTGCATTCCAAGCATGCTGTTTTTACATAAAATGTGTGCTTAACGTGGGGTGGTTTGGGAAAGCTATTGTAAATTTGAATGAATATTGCCACATCTTCATACTCATGGTTAAAAAAATAATCACACTTTGGAGACTATCACTTCCATAATCAAGAGCTTTAGTACAGCAATATGCTAATACATTAAATAAGTCCATCTTATCTTTATCTTAAATCTTTTAAACTAAAGGAAGATTGTGTACCTGAATGCATTTTCTGCAGCTATAACAGAATACTACAAAGTGGGTAATTTATAAAGAAAATAGATGCATTTGGCTCATTGTTCTTGAGGCTTGTAAGTTCAAGAGCATGGTGCTGGCATCTGATGATGGCCTTCTTGCTGCATTATTCCATGGCAGAAGGGAAAGTGAAAATGTGAGACAGAGAGAAAAAGGTGGCTGAACTCTTGAGATAACAAACCTACTCCCTCAATAACACCATTAAACCCAGCAAGAGGGTGGAGCCTTCATAGCCCAATCATCTCTTAAAGACTTTGCCTCTTAATAGTATTCCAATGACTATTCAGTTTCTGATCAGGAACTTTTGAGGACAATATTCAAACCACAGCACTATGGAAAAGTATAAAAACATATTGACTACAATATAATTATTGTGTTATTTATAATGTAATAGCTGAGTCAAGTACAGTTTTCTGTGCATCATTAGCATATTAGCTTCATTATATCCTACTTAATTAAAATTGCCTGTTTACTTGTTAGCCTCCCCCACTAGGTTATGAGCTCCTTGATGTAGAGACTATGTCTTTTTTATCATTTCCTCCTTCATGCTTAACATAGTCCTTGGTATTTAGTAAGCATTGAATAGTTTTTTGGACTGAACAAATGCTTATGAGGTAGATACTCTTCAACAAGTAGAAAAAGGTCAACATTTATTTTTTAGAGTAGATATATGTTATGTGAATCTTTACTTGGCCTTCCATTTGAAGACTAAATCCATTATTATCTAACTCTTTTCTCATATTACTATTCCTTTTTTTTCACTATGGCATTTTTTCACCCTTTTATCTTATTTAATAAGTGTCTGGAATGTCTAACAAAAATATTAGGAAATTCTTCAAAGAAGACAAAAAAATGGCCAACAGGTATATTAAAAAGTCTCAACATCATTAATCATCAGAGAAATGCAAATTAAAACCATTGAAAGACTACGTCCATTACGATAGCTATTATCAAAAAGACAAGTGATAACAAGTGTTGGCAATGGCGTGGAGAAAAGGGAACACTTGTAAACTATTAGTGACAGTATAGACTGATGCAGCTAGTATTGAAAACATTATGCAGATTCCTAAAGAAATTAAAACTAGAACTACCATATGACCTCACAATCCCTCTTCTAGGTATATCCCCAAAGAAAATGAAATCACCACCTCATAAAGATATCTGTGTTCTCATGTTTATTGCAGCATTATTCACAGAAGTAAAGAATTAGAAACAACCTAAGTGTCTATCAGTGGATGAATGGATAAAGAAACTATGGTGTGTGTGTGTGTACGTGTGTGTGTGCGTACTTGTGTGTGTTTATGTGCATGGGTATATGTATACATACATATACACTTGCACAAAACGGAATACTATTAAGCCTTAGAAAAGGAGATTCTGCCATTTGCCACAACATGGATAAGCCTGGAGAACATTATGCTAAGTGAAATATGCCAGACACAGAAAGAAAATATTGCATGATCCCACTTATATGTGGAATCCTAAAAAGAGAAAGTCAAATATACAGAGATAGAGACTAAAATAACAATTGTGGGGTTAGGGGAAGAAATGGGAAGATATAGGTTAGAGGTTACAATGAAGCAGGTATATAGGATGAACAAATGTAGAGAGATGATGTACAACATGAGGACTATAATTAATAAATTGTACTGTATTTGGGATTCCTGACAAAATGAGCGGATTTTAGCTGTTCTTGTCACACACACTCAAAAATAGGGAAGTATGTGAGATGATGGATATGTTAATTTGCTTCTCAATAGTGACCTTTCTGCTATATACATGTATTCTCTTACATCACGTTGTACATCCTAAATATACAAATAAAACTTATTAATTTTTAAATTAATCAATAAAAATAGTAAATTCAAATGTTTTTTCCATCCCTTTCCTGACAAAAATGCTATAGTAACAGAGAAAAATTCATTACAAACAGCATACATCGGAAAAATAAATGATTGCTATTTAATGTCTAGATTTAAACAACACAAAATTTACAGTCATAAAAGTCTATACAATTGTCATGTCATGGTGGCTTCAGGACCCAAATAAGAACTTGGGATCAAAGTCAGAAATACCACAATCTGAAATCATAACCAGCAAAAATGAATATAAAATGGGAGCACTTAACCATCTGCAGAAACAGCGTATACAGTGAGGTTCTTACTCCCCTCCATACCTGGAATAGTGCTTCTCAGGGAGCTGACATTTTAATGCCCACTAAAATGCCACAGCATGGGCAATAACCAGTGTAGACTACCTGCCAGGCAAATTTCCCATGGGGAATGTAATAAGGAAGCATTCAGCTTTATATCTACTTCGCTTCTGAGACCAGTTATTGTAGTAGGTTCCCCAGAGCATAATCAGTTCTAGCTGAACTGGTAAGAGGCCATTTCTAAATCTACAAAGCTGAGGAATGTATTCTGGACCCATGGTGACTACACTGATATTCAGACTCCTGTAAGCGCAGTCTAAATCTTTCCACAAACCTCTTTTACCATCTTAACTGGATGAGAAGCGAAGCGTCCCCTGAGAAAATAGCTGCATGGAGCATGGAGCCAAGGCCCTGCCGAGAAAAGCCTGCCTTCTGAAGTCACTACCACACTGTTTGACAAGACGGCAAAGGGCTTTATTTCCTCCCTCTACTAAACCTATTCATTATAAAACTGTTATGGAAAACTACACTTCTGGGAACAAAGTAACTAGAAATCCTAATTGTCTAAATATTTCAGTAAGTCCATGGTGGTCATGAGGAAAATAAATAAGTTCTGACTGGTTAAACCCAGATTTCTCAGAGTACAAAATGTAGCTTGCTATATTTCTTCAACATTTTCTTTGATCTGTGGGACAGATTGTGACTGACTACAGTATTCAGCAGACAAACTACATTTCATAATTTTATCCTATGACTCATTCTCTCAACAAGATGGTCGCCTCCAGACAAATGAAATGGTTTGAATTCAAGCAAACAGAAGCTTCGTAGCTTCCACATTATGCTGAATATAAAAGCAAACAAGCTCTTTTTCTAAGGGTCCTATAAGAAGCTGCTTTGAAGGGATCCTTAGACGCACTTGAGAAACTAGATGGCCATCTGTTCTGGATGATGCAGAAGTAATGTCTGCATGCAAATAGAGGGTCACACTAAACAAATTCCAAGTTGACTTCTAATCCTAAATCTGCTATAAAGATTGTGTGGAAGACAATCAATCTAAGTGTCATTTAAAATTTCTTTTCTTCAATATAAATATCTACATCAGCTTACAAAGAAACAAATTATGTTGGTCAACCCAATTAAAAGGGACAGTAATTAGAAAGACAATGCCCAAAACAAGATTCCCCTAGAACAGGGATGATGAGAATGTTCCTGACAAGCAAAGATCTGTTTCCTAAAGAAGAAATGGCAATTCTCCTCAGGAAACACTGGCATCAACGTTTCCTGCTCTTTAAAAATAACATAAATGTGTGGGAGTCTTTTTCTTTATGAAACTAATGTTTTATTGTTAGGTCTCCTTGGAGAAATATAATTTTTTACAATTTTAACTGACATCTGAAATCTATTTTTGTGTCTTAACAAGAGAAGCAACACTACCATCGTGTGGCTAAAGAGATTAAATTCTTTTTTTTTTAAAGTTCTAGTCAGGGATGAAATTTAAATTCACAAATTAAAGTTCTAACCAAATGTACATTTACTTTTGTATCACTTGGACAATTAATATTCACATCTGTCATTAAATAATTTGTAACTTAGCCAACTTCTTATAATAGAAGCAAAATTTATGTGAGAAAGAAAACCTGTTATTAATTCTTCTCATTTAAGTTACACTTTTAACAGTGGTTTCTGGTTTCCTTGTGCAATACCAGTAAAACAAAAGAAAACATGTAAAAGCCCTGGAAAGTATCAGATTTTTCTGCAACAAGGCAGTAATACATACTTAAAACAAACAAATAAGCAAGCAAGCAAAGAACTCCAGGAAAAGGATAAAAATGAAAATTTAGAATATTACTTTATTTTATAAAGTACTTTCACATGCATTATCTTAATCCTAACAACAACACTTTGATACAGCTATTAATATTCCCATTTTACTCATGGGAAAACTAAGATGAAAAGATAACAAATAATTTACTCCCAATTAGTTCATTCAGCCCGAAGGTGAGACAGCTCACCTGTCACTTACTTTGTGTCAAGATTCTTATGAGGCACTAAGAAAAAATTAGTCCTTTCCTTTTCCAGCCCTGCAAATACTTTGTTCTAATTTCTGTATAGCACTTGCCACAGTTGAGTGCTTTCTCCCTCAACTGGAAGTAGAATCCTTGAACTTCGTGATATTAGTTCATTTATTTAGTATATAGTATTGAAATATTATCTACTCATAATGCATGCCCTGGAGTGACATTCCAAATACAGCCTTCTCTATATTAGTGGTTTTTAAAGCGCAGATCCAGAATCTGCAGCATCATTATCACCTGGGACCTTGTTAGATATGCAGATTTGAGACCCCTCTACAGAGCTATTAAATCAGAAAAGCTGAGGGTGGGGCCAGCAATCTGTTTTAATATGCCCTCCAGGTGGTTCTGATGCACCTCAGGTTTGAAAGCCCCTGCTCTACCCAGATCACCAAGATAGATACCATTGCGTGCAGCCCAGATCCACCTGCAGGGCTGAGGCATTTGTTCCACCAGCTGCTATGAACCTTGGCAACTGAGTTTTTCTCGGAGAAATTCCCACACAAAAAAAGAATTCCCTCACCCAAAGCCACATACGAACATCACCTGTTCCAGGAAGCCCTCTTTAAACAATATGCTCTTCTCCACGTGAGTTGAGAGTCCCAGAGCATTTTGTTGGTTATGCCATCATAACCTGGCACTTAAATGGCACCTGATAATAAATATTTATATTTATTTAACAAATATTACTCATCACAACATATTTAAGTTGTCTGTTAAAATGTCTACTGATTACCTTCCTCTCTGGGCTGTCAGCTGCTTGAGGGCCAGGACAATACCTCATTCATACTCTAGTGTCCAGTGCCTGGCACACTGTCTGATCAGTGCTAAACAAGTACTAATTGAATTAATAAACATTCTACTTTCTAGGGATTCAAAGATGAATGAAATATGAACCCATCAATGGGAAGCTCAGAATCAAGTTGGAGAAAGAGGCATGTTAACAAATTGTGGTACAATAAGATAAATGTTACAAAAGAGTTAAGAACAAACTGTATTGCACCATAAATAATACCATGCCTTTTCATTTATTTTAATCCTGCCTATCTTTTGCATTTCAGCCCAAGAAGACAGGCCTATCCTTTTTTCTGGATTCCTATAATATATACTCTTTGCTTCCACGTATTTGGCCAGTGCTGAATGTGTGTTGTCAATTAGCGTTTTATGTAGCTACCCTGCCTGCCCATATAAGTTGCAAACTTAGGTCAGGAAATATGTCTTTATATCTCCAGTACCAATCCCAACAATTCAAAAATTGTCACACAGTCATCAATTTAATGAATGCCTATGGAAATACAAACAAAATTACCCCTGTTTAGGTAGAGTTCCCTGGAAAACAGATTCTGAACAGAGATTTTCATGCCGTAGACCTACTAGGGTACATTCTCTGCAAAAACACTTGTAACAAGGTGGGGAAAGTAAATCAGGCAGAGGAAGAAATTTCACCGTAAGGCTGTTGTAATGGAGGTCTCATATGATCCTATAAGAAGCTCTGGAGCTGGGATGGCCCTTCAGAGTTGTCCTATATTGAGATCTGGGCCTTTGTGTCTCACATCCACTGGATGCAGGGTGTCCCCAAGAAGGGGTGTTAACCTTGGATAAGACAACTGCCTTCTGCACAGGTACTAGCTATGAGCCATCAGACAACACTCTCAGCAGCTGCAAGAATAGATATTTCGCTCCAGAAGAGAGGATCTGGGCAGTGCACCCCTGTAGTATTATCAGTTCTTTAGTTGTGAGGAGCTTATATAGGTGGGGAGATGTATTCACTATCATTTGTACTTTGCTTAATGCTTAATGTATTGAACTCACATTTCTCTTAAGCAAATTCTGAAAACCAGGTTGGCTCAATAATTTAGATGATAACTACAAATTTTACACAATAAATTTATTTAAATAATTTAAACTGCTATTATTATGGCTGATTCTTCACTTTCCTTTAAACAGTAAACAAACATACACAGATCCAAACATAAAAATCTCAACTTCGTTCAGTATACTTAATTGGATATAAATCGTCAACACCACAGATATTATTTACTATTTTCATACCTTCAGAGTTATTGCTTTATTTATATTGCTATTTTCTTAGGATTTCTGAAGCATTTTGATTCCTTCCCAAAGAGTAATCATACCAGGTTTTAGGATCCAGTTGGGACATATAACCTGTTTGCTTAGTATAAGTAATTCAAATGAACTACTGGTCATTAGATAGAGGCCATTTCTAAAGTGAAGATTTACTTGTTAAGACATGAATTTTTAAATTTCTGTCAGTTGGTGTTAATTATCAGAACTTAGTAGCTTTCCCAAAATGATGGATTCTTTTAATTTTTCATGGCCGATAGACCCTAACTCATTGTCTTTTTATTATGATATATCAATATGGTCATTTTGTATTTTCAATGCATGCACTTACTATGAATGTTTTATTATAATTGCCAGAACCACATATACATTTCATCTCATGAGACATAAGGAATTAATCGGCATAGTTAGCTCTCCTAGTCAGGCTATTTGGCTAACTTGTCATTTTGGAACATCATGCTGAACTTTCTTTACAATAAGGAGTCTTCAACTCATGAATATAGTACTGTTTATCTTTTTCTATATTCAGTCATTATTTAATAATGTCTTTTAATAAGGTCTTGTATTTTTCTCCATAGTAATCTTAAACTTTTTTATTATATTCAAAAACACTATTGCTATTGTAAATAATATCTTCTTAAACTACATTTTCTAATTAGTTGTGAGATATAAAAACAAAATTGACTTAATATCAATATTCTAACTTGAAGCCGTATAAAACATTAATTTTAATAATTTATCTCTAGATTTATTTGTTTACATAGATAATAATATTGGCTGTAAGAATTTAGTTTTTCTCCTATGTATTCCAAATGTTATTCTTCTAATTGAAATGACTGGTAACTAGTTAAATGTTAAATTAAAGTGGTGATATCAGGCATCCAAGTCTTGTTCTTGATTTTTAAAAAATTATCTTAGAAGTGATGTTTGGTGTAAATTTTTGTAGATACCTTTATTAGGATAAGGAAGCTCTCATCTATAATTTGCTTTCTAAGAGGTTTTTTAGACTATTGGTGTTTAATTTTTTATTATATTTTATATTTTGAGATGATTACATCATTCTTGCTCTTTAAATTATTCGAGTAAAATACTTTGATTTTCTAATTCTGAACCTCTACTGAATTCCTAGAATAAATCCAATTCAATTATGATGGATTACCTTTCGATAAATTCTATTCACTAATATTTGTTTATGTTTGCACATTTCTATGTGAAATGGGCCTAAAATTTTTTCTCATTTTTTTTTTCATTTGGTGTCAAGGTCTTACCAATCTCATAATATCAGTTGAGAAATGTTAGATGTGCCAATAATGCCAAATGTAGATGTGCCAATTGTTTTATACATATTTAAAACTAGATATTAAGTGCATGTAAGTCGAGTATTGTATTTTCATAGGGAAGAAAAACTGTTATCAAGGTATGCTGGGGTTTTTTTTCATAATGCTCTGTCTTAAATTCTGTTTTGTCTGATATTTAAGTAGCAGGCTGTTTATTTGAAAGGTATGAATCAAGGTAAAATAGATAAGAAATTCCAAAGCAAAAGGCATACCAACATCTAGATTTTAAAATGATGCACTGAGAACTAGTTTTACATATCTAAAGTCATTTGCATGCAAAGAGTATCAAAACATATCAAGAGTGACAAGTAGGTATGATTTAATAAGGATGATTTTGAAGTTATTCAATACACTGCTAGGAATCCAGTCCCCTCATCTCACATTAGCCACCACAAGCAGAAAAGAAAATATGTTGGAAACAGTTCTTCATGAATATTTCATGTTTCTACATTCATAGATATTAACAACCTATTCACTTCATGACTAATTTTTCAGAAATATTTTCAAGTGGCCCTGAAAGAAAAGAAACAGAGATTCACTCTGGAACAAATTTATTTACATTTACGAATAATAAAGAGAGACATCTTTCCTGGAGACATCACAGGATAATAGAGATGCCTCCCTCCTCTCTCCAGAGAGTTTTGCTCATAGGCTAGGGTAATATAGATAATGTCTCTCTCCAGAGAGGATAATGAGTTTGAGTTTGTGGGTTTGTTAGCAATCCCTTATAAGACTGCGGGTTTACCTAAGATCAGTGTTCCTCAGTTTGGATGCAGACCCACTGTGGATGTGGAATCTACCTGGATCCACCTCCAGATAACCCCCTGGGGACTTGAAAGAAAAGGAAAACTCATGTGAACATGAAGGTCATTCTGGCTGCTGTGCTGTAAATAACAAACTCTAAATCTCTTCAGATTCATTGCGTGCTTGTCAGCCAAAACTATAGAAGTCTAGCAAGACAAGCTGGCATCTGTCATCACACTGCTGTTTTGAAACTATTTGAGAGGAATTTCACGTCTGCTACCAAGCTAAAGGAGGCTACGGAAGCTTTAGCAACTTGTCCTCTACCAAAGATACCTAAATCCCAGAGATCATACATGAAGTTGATGACTGGAATATCAGTATGAGATCATTTTCAAAGACTCCTAGCCAAGAGTGTTCATTGCTAGGATAAGATGACCCTAACAGAAAGGAAATATAGAAAGTATCATCAGGGGCACATTATGAAAGGGTATTATCTCAAGAAGAGCCATTCTGCACTAAGAAATTGTAGTGAAATGGGAAAAACAAGTTTTCAGAGAAGCCATGAAAGGGTTCCAAAAGAAAAACACTCAGGTTTGAATATTAGTAAGGCCTAAAGAATCAATTTAATTTAAAAATTACTCAAACAAGAATTTAGATATCTCCTTTTTTTCTTTTCCTAGTCTAACACACCTCCTACCCCAAACACTACCCAATTACAATGAAACCTTTAAACAAATACAGAAGTGTTAATCAATGCTTGGAATGGAATATGTTTTCCAACTCAACATAATCTTAGAATTATTTCCTACGATCAAACATAAAAGTCAGTGGGCCTAGAATTCCATTGAGCAGCAAAGAAAGGACTAATATACTCTAAACTACTGAACAAGTTTGAAAAAATAAGTTACAAAAGTGTTGGCTTCATAATTATATTTCATGAGTACTGATTGTTCAATATCCCATTATATGAAAAGAATTCAATTAGATTTCATTTAGTTTCCATTTGCCTTCTACAGCTTTTCTCAACGATTTTTACTCTAGTCTGAAAATCTTTTACCTAAATGATTGAGTCCATTTACACTTCTTGTTTTGTAATTTATTTTACATTTTTGTGATTTTAGTTTTATCGTCTTTCTCATGTTCTTTTGTATTTGTTGAATTCATTTATTTAATTTTTGTTTTTGAACTTATTCTACTTTTTCTCCTGTGCTAGTTTTGAAGTTAGGTTATCAGTCTATTTTATTTATTTTAAAGGTCACTTTAGAAATTTTAACACCAAAATCTAGAATTTAAGGAATCAACATATAAGCTTAAAATTCTTTAACTACAATCATTATCGCTTGATTTCCATTCTGTTGTTCAGTCCTTCATTCTACTGTTTTAGTCTTTTTGAAAATGTTCTAGTAATTTAAACTTTTTATAACCTCAAAAATGAGATACTATTATATTATTATATGTACTCACATTACTAAATTTACCTACATCTACTATTTTCTTTTGTCATAATTTCAGATCTCTATCATTAGTTTTCTTATGAATGAAATATATCTTTTAAAGATTTTTAGTGAGATCTAAATGACAGTAAATTTTTTTGTATGCCTGAAAATTACATGGTGGCAATTGTTTTCTCTGAAATCTTTGAAGATTTTATTCAGTTGTCTTATGGCTTCTCTTGCTACAATTGAGAAGTTTGTTGTCAGATCAGTTATAGTTTATGTGTAAAAAAAAAAGTATATATTATTTTATTTCTAGATTATTTGGTCTCTTTATGTTTTTCTGTGTTTAATTTTTTAAGATCTATCTTCTAGACCTCTAGGCTATTTAGCTTACCCATTTATAATATAAAATATCCAATTATTCACTTAAAGAAATTTGTCTGGCTTTTTAAAAGAATTTTATTTATTTATTTATTTTTTTAAATTAGAGACAGGAGCTCTCTATATTGCCTAGGCTGGTCTCAAACTCCTAACCTCAAGTGACCTTCCCACCTCAGCCTCCCAAAGAGCTGTAATTACACATGTGAGCCACCATGCCTGGCTGGCTTTTTAAAAAAATATAATCACTTTTATACATTCTTGTTTTGTTAGTCAAAAATATATGTGTTATTTATATTTGAATAATATATGAGTTGGTGTATAAGTCTGGAATCACAATTTTCTTATTTTGGGATTTTTTTTAAAGTATTGCACCATTGTCTTTATTGGGTGTTTAGCAGTGCTAAGAGGAAATTTTATAGCACTAAATGCCTATATCAAAGTTAGAAAGATCTCAAATGAACAATCTAATATTGCACCTAAAGGAACTAGAAAAACAAGAACAAGCCAAACCCAAAACTAGCGCAAGAAAAGAAGTAACTAAGATCAGAGCAGAACTAAATGAAATTGAGACCAAAAAATATATATATACAAAGAACTAATGAAACAAGCAGTTGGTTCTTTGAAAAGATAAACAAAATGGACAAACTGCTAGCTAGATTAACCAAGGAAAGAAAAAAGAGAAGATTAAAATAAATACATTTAGAAATAATACAGGTGACATTACAATAAATACCACAGCAGTACCATCAGAGGCTAATATGAACATGTCTATGTTGGTAATTGGTTTGTCTTCCATAATATAATCCATCCATTTAACATAATACTGAATGAGCAAAAGTTGAAAGCATTCCCCCTAAGAGCTGGAAGAAAACAAGGATGTCCACTCGAACCACTCCTATTCAACATAGTACTGGAAGTCCTAACCAGAGCCATCAGGCAAGAGAAAAAAATAAAAGGTGTCCAAATGAGAAAAAGGGAAGTCAAATTATCTCTGAATTCACCAGTGACATGATTGTGTACTTAGTAAACCCTAAAGACTCTCCAAAAGATTCATAGACTTGATAAAAAAAAATTAGTAAAGTTTCAGGATACAAAATCAATGTACAAAAGTCAGGGTCGGGTGTGTTGTGGTGGCTCATGCCTGTAATCCCAGCACTTTGGGAGGTCCAGGCAGGTGGATCACTTGATCAGGACTTCAAGGCCAGCCTGGCCAATAAGGTGAAATCCAGTCTCTACTAAAAATACAAAAATTAGCTGGACATGGTGGTACACACCTATAATCCCAGCTACACAGGAGGCTGAGGCAGGAGAATTGCTTGAACCGGGAGGTGGAGGTTGCAGTGAGCCAAGATCACACCACTGCACTCCAGCCTGGGCAACAGAGCGAGACTCCATCTCAAAAAAAAAAAAAAAAATTAGTAACATTTCTATAAACTAATAATGCTCAATCTGAGAACCAAATCAAGAATGCAATCCCATTTAAAATAGCCACACAAAAAAAAACAAAATACCTAGGAATATATTTAACCAAGAAAGTGAAAGATCTCCACAAGGAGAACTAAAAATACAGATGAAAGAAACCATAGATGACACAAACAAATGGAAAAACATCCCATGCTCATGGATTTGAAGAATCAATATTATCAAAATGACCATACTGACTAAGGCAATCTACATATTCAAAGAAATCTCTATCAAATTTCCAATGTCATTTTTCACAGAATTAGAAAAAGCAATCCTAAAGTTCATATGAAACAAAAATGATAGTAGAATCAGAATGACCAAAGCAATCCCAAGAAAAAAGAACAAATTTAGAGACATCACATTGCCTGACTCCACATGTACTACAGCCTTACACTATAGTCTTATACTACAAGGCTATAGTAACAAAAACACATGGTACTAGTACAAAAATAGATATATAGGTTAATGGAACACAATAAAGAATCCCAAAATAAAGCCACACACCTACAACCAACTAATCTTTGACAAGATCAACAAAAATTAAAAATGAGGAGAGGACACTCTATTCAATCAATGGTGCTGGGAAAACTGGCTGGCCATTTGCAGAAGAATGAAACAGGACCTGTACCTCTCACCATATACAAAAAATAACTCAAGATGAACTAAAGACTTAAATGTAAGGCTTCAAAAAGCCCTAGAAGAAAATGTAGAAAAAACTCTTCCAGTTATTAGCATAGGCAAATAATTTTTGACTAAGACCTCAAAAGCAACTTCATGAAAACAATAATTGACAAATGAAGCTTACTTAACTGAAAGAGCTAATGCACAGCAAAAGAAACAGCAGATTATATGGACAACCTACAGAAAGGGAGTAAATATTTGCAAGCTATGTATCTGAGAAAAGACTAATATCCAGACTATACAAAAAGCTTAAAAAAATTAACATGAAATAAATAACCCCACTAAAAAGTGTGCAAAGGACATAAACAGATGCTTCTCAAAAGATGACACACAAATGGCCAGCAAATTTATGAAAAAATGCTCAACATCAATAATGTTCAATAATAGAGAAATGTAAATTAAAACCACAGTGAGATACCATCTGACATCAGTCAGAATGCCTATTATTAAAAAATCAAAAAACAACAGATGTTGGCGAGAATGCAGAGAAAAAAAAAAGGGATGCTTCTATATATATAGTGGGAATATAGATTAGTTCAACCTCTGTGGAAAACGGTAATGGAGATTTCTCAAAGAACTAAAAGTAGAACTACCATTCAACCTAGCAATCCCACTACTGGGTATCTACCCAAAGAGAAAAAAGTCATTTTATCAAAAAGATACCTGCACTCACATTTATCACAACATTATTCACAATAACAAAGTCATGGAATCAAACTAAGTGTCCATCAATGGTTGACTGGACAAAAAAAATGTGGTACACATACACATTGGAATACTGGGCAACCATAAAGAAAAAAGAATGAAAGAATGTCTTCTGCTGCAGCACTGATGAAGGTAGAGACAATTATCCCAGTGAACTAATTCAGAAACAGAAAACCAAATACCACATGTTCTCACTTACAAGTGGGAGCTAAACAATGGGTACACATAAATATAAAGATGGAAATAAGAAATTAGGGATTCCAAAAAGGAGGAGGGTGAGAGTGGGCCAAGGGTTGAAAATCTACTGGGTTTAATGTTTACTGTTTGTGTAATGAGTACACTAGAAGCCCAATCCCTAACAGTACACAGTATACCCATGTAACAAATCTACACATGTACTCCCTGAATTGAAAATAGAGCAAATTTTTTTAAATAGCCCAAAGGATGGGGGATGAAAGTATACAGTTGTAAAAATTTTATACTGTATATGATGTGATATAATATTGCTTGAAGGTGAATTGTGATAAATTAAGAATGCACATTTTAAAACCTAGAACAGCTGCAAAAAAGTATAGCTATTAGATCAACAGGAAAACAAAATGAAAGATTAAAATAGATTCAATCTAAACAAAGACAGTAATTGAAGAAAAAAAAGAGCAAATCCCACAAATAGGAAACAAATAGCTGATAGACTTAAACCCAAACATAATGAAAATTATATTAAATATAAAGTGTCTTAACAGCCAATTAAAATACAAAGATTGCCAGAATGATTTAAATTCTCATATGGATTTTTATGATGACAATATGTCTTGGAATATGGTCTGACTTTTTAATTTATTGATTCAAATCTTTTAGTTCTAAAAACATTTCTTTTTTTTTTTTATTATTATACTTTAGGTTTTAGGGTACATGTGCACAATGTGCAGGTTTGTTACATATGTATCCATGTGCCATGTTGATTTCCTGCACCCATTAGCTCGTCATTTAGCATTAGGTATATCTCCTAATGCTGTCCCCGCCCCCCCCACCCCCCACCCCACAACAGTACCCGGAATGTGATGTTCCCCTTCCTGTGTCCATGAGTTCTCATTGTTCAATTCCCACCTATGAGTGAGAACATGCGGTGTTTGGTTTTTTGTCCTTG
>NW_026652280.1:157346206-157431923 GCF_009828535.3 Hylobates moloch
TTTGACTTCCTCTTTTCCTAATTGAATACCCTTTATTTCCTTCTCCTGCCTGATTGCTCTGGCCAGAACTTCCAGCACTATGTTGAATAGGAGCGGTGAGAGAGGGCATCCCTGTCTTGTGCCAGTTTTCAGAGGGAATGCTTCCAGTTTTTGCCCATTCAGTATGATATTGGCTGTGGGTTTGTCGTATATAGCTCTTATTATTTTGAGATACGTCCCATCAATACCTAATTTATTGAGACCATTTTTAATCTATTCAATTCTGTTCTTCAAAGTAATTATAAATAATTGAAATATTCCTTGTCTCTCTTCCTTACCCATAAATTTTTCTCTAATCCTGTGTTTTTTCCTACCGCTGCTGTAACAAATTACCGCAAATTTAATGGCTGAAAACAACACCGACTTATTATCTACAATTCTAGAGGTAAGAAGTCTGAAGGGTGTTTCACTGAGCTGCAGCCAAAGCATGGGTGAAACTCTGCTCCCTCCAGAAACTCTAGAAAATAATCCATTTATTTGCCTTTTCCAGCTTCTAGACCTGCATTCCCGACATTTCTTGGCTCATGGCTTCTTCTTCCATCTTCAAAGTCAACAGGGTACCACCTTTAAATCTATCTCTGCTTTGTCATTACATCACCTTCTCCTTTTCTGTCTCTATGGTCAAATATCTCTCTGCTCTCCTTTTATAGGAACACTTATGGTTACATTTAGAAATCTCCAGGATAATCCCCCATCTCAAATTTCCTAATTTAATCACATCTGCAAAGTCACCCTTACTACATAAGGGAATATTCACAGTTTCCAAAGATTAGGACTTGGATATCTTTGAGGCTATTAATCAATTTCCCACAAATCCTTTTAAATTACTTGTTCATTGACATTTCAATTTGCTTGATTCTCCCAATCTTACTGTGTTTTCAGTAGTTTTTATTCTTTTTTTATTATTCATATTTGATCTTCATTTAGGAGATCATTGTATTTTTCTCATCAATTTCTCCTTAAGGTCTGAGCTTATGGATTTTTTAAATTGTTATGTAATATTTAAAACCTTTACAAATGAATGCTTTTATTTTAAAATATGTTGGCAAATTCTTTGAAACTCATCAGAAATTGGAGCCTAATTTCCCTTTCTCTGAATGTGGGTTACATTTGTTGTCTCATTCCTTACAGTTAGAATATGACATAATCAAGCAGAAATTGTTAGTTGAGGGGAGAAAAAGATTATAACAGAAGACATATTATGTGACTTTTGAGGCTATATCATTGTATGATTTTACCTTGTGGCCTTTTAATCACTTGCCATGGAGGAAGCCAACTACCACATTGCCAGGATACTCTGTCAGCTCGAAAGATGCCTGCATAGGGAGAAACTAAAGCCTCTCACTAATAGCCAGAACCGATGTTTAGCCATTTGAGTGGGTAACCTTGAAAGCAGATCCTTCAGCCCCATTTAAACCTTCAGATGACTGCAGTCCTGACTAACATCTTGACTGCAACCTATTCATGAATTTCTGACCACAGAAACTGTGAGGATAATCAATATTTATTGTTAAGTCACTAAGTTTTAAAGTAATTTGCTATGGAGCAATAGATACCTAATGCATAAATGTAACATATTATAAATTAAGAAGCATAACAATACGATATACATCCATGAAATATCCACCAACTTAAAACCAGTCGATTGCATCTGAGGTGTTGACAGCACTGTTTCTCTCTCACTCTGACTCATCTATTGACTGTTTTCTTAAAATATGGCACATGTATAGGATCCCTCTTCTAGTTTCACCATATGTGATTTTCCTCTGTGCTAGTCTTAATCCAAGAAAGCATCTTTAGGAAGCCCAGTCACCCTACTCCTCTTGCTTAAAACAAGGAATCGATATTTTCCCTTGGGTTATAGCACCAATTTTAAAGAATTGTGCTGTATTGATTTTCTTTCCTTTTTTTTTTAAATGCCTTTACTCTTCAAAAGACCAGCTTTTCAGAACTGTTATATGAAAGCTATACTCTAAGGAATGTGTTAGCTTCTCAATATTTTAAGATTTTGACAATTTTATCCATATATTACAGCAAATAATTAAAAGTTGCATTCCTGAACCACTACATTCTCTAGTTTCCTTCTGCCCACCCAGTCACTAACCACTAACAATTTCCCCACAGATCTTTACTTTCTCATTACTTCATTGACTTTCACTGATGGTCATTATAATAAATGATAAGTGAAAAAAACACTTTTGCATTTCTTCTAAAGATACTCCTGATTTCATTTACTATATTTACATGTATTTCCTATATGTTAATTATTCTCACCCCAAACATTTGAATTGATAAGTTTATCTTAGGATTCAAGGCCAAGGAGGGAAAAATGGGTTTCCAATGAACGAGTATGTAGTCTTTAGTAACAAAAATTATATATTTCAGAGTTTATAGAAGTGGGATTCGTGTGCATATATTTCATGTCATCATTGAATTTAAGAAAAGTAGAAGATTTCATAGTAGATGTACTAGAAAGAAATGGAAGATTGAGTCTTCATAAGAGAGCAATTAGTAAAAGATTCATACTGTTAAAAAATATGTTTTTTCAGAATACTGTTATTTATAAGTGTATAGGCCTTTTCTTGATTAATTTTTTTTTGTAATAAGGAAGGTATGAAACCAGTTCCAAATATGTACATCATGTTTCTGGCTCCTCCCATTCTTTTTAATATTCTCAAATCGAAATGCACAACAGCAGCCCTAGATAATGGTGTCGTCTGCACTCTTTCGGTAAGTCTTTTCACTTACTGCCTTTTCATCTTATGCCCTATTTTTGGAGGGGGAAGGAGAGGAGAAAAACTATAGAAAGAGATAGGTATATGAGCATGCCAAACCCAGAAGAACCTGTGCCATAGTAGTCAGTAATACATTTGTGTTGTAAACAGCCATTTAATGTCAGTAAACATCCAAATGTACTCCTATTTTTTTTTTTTTTTTTTTTTTACGACGGCGGGGTCTGTCCATTTCGCCCAGGCTGGAGTGCAGTGGCGCAGTCTCGGCTCACTGCAAGCTCCGCCTCCCGGGTTCACGCCATTCTCCTGCCTCAGCCTCTCCAAGTAGCTGGGACTACAGGCGCCCGCCACCACGCCCGGCTAATTTTTTGTATTTTTAGTAGAGACGGGGTTTCACTGTGGTCTCGATCTCCTGACCTCGTGATCCGCCCGCCTCGGCCTCCCAAAGTGCTGGGATTACAAGCGTGAGCCACCGCGCCCGGCCGTATTCCTATTTTTGTTTGAACTGTACTTAACTTATACATTTCTTTTTTTAATTTCCTACTTTTATTTTAAGTTTAGAGGTACATGTGCAGTATATGCAGGTTTGTTACCTAGGTAAACATGTGCCATGGTGGTTTGCTGCACAGATCATCCCATTACCAGGTATTGAGCCCAGCATCTATTAGCTATTCTTCCTGATCCTCTCTCTCCTCTCACCCACTGACCCTCCAACAGGCCCCAGTGTATTGTTCCCCATTATGTGTCCATGTGTTCTCATCATTTAACTCCCACTTATATCTGAGAACATGCAGTATTTGGTTTTCTGTTCCTGAGTTAGTGTGCCTCCAGCTCCATCTATGTCCCTGCAAACAACATGATCTCATTCCTTTTTATGGCTGCATAGTAGTATTCCACGGTGTATATGTACCACATTTTCTTTATCCAGTCTATCATTGATGGGTATTTAGGTTGATTCCATTTCTTTGCTACTGTGAATAGGGCTGCAGTGAACATAGGCATTCATGTGTCTTGATAAGAGAATGATTTATATTCCTTTGGGTATATACCCAGTAATGGGATTGCTGGGTCAAATGGTATTTCTGTCTCTAGGTCTGTATTAGTCTGTCCTCACACTACTAATAAAGACATTCCAAAAACTGGGTAATTTATAAAAGAAAAGAGTTTAATGGACTCACAGTTCCACATGACTGGGGAGGCCTCACCATCATGGCAGAAGGTGAAGGAGAAGCAAAGCCATGTCTTATATGATGGCAGGCAAGAGAGCTTGTGCAAGGGAACTCCCGTTTATAAAACCATCAGATCTTGTGTGACTGATTCACTACCACAAGAACAGTATGAGGGAAACTGCCCCCATGATTCAATTATTTCAACCTTGCCCCACCCTTGACACATGGGAATTATTACAATTCAAGGTGAGATTTGGGTGGAGACATAGCCAAATCATATCATTCTGCCCCTGGCCCCTCCCAAATCTTACATCCTCACATTTCTTTTTTTTTTTTTTTTTTTTTTTTGAGACAGAGTCTTGCTCTGTCACCCAGGCTGGAGTGCAGTGGCGCGATCTCGGCTCACTGCAAGCTCCGCCTCCCGGGTTCACGCCATTCTCCTGCCTCAGCCTCTCCGAGTAGCTGGGACTACAGGCGCCCGCCACCACGCCCGGCTAATTTTTTGTATTTTTAGTAGAGACGGGGTTTCACCGTGGTCTTGATCTCCTGACATCGTGATCCGCCCGCCTCGGCCTCCCAAAGTGCTGGGATTACAAGCGTGAGCCACCGCGCCCGGCCACATCCTCACATTTCAAAACCAATCATGACTTCCCAACAGTCCCCCAAATTCGTAACTCATTTCAGCATTAACTCAGAAATCCTCAGTCCAAAGTCTCATCTGAGACAAGGCAAGTCCCTTCCACCTAGGAGCCTGTAAAATCAAAAGAAAGTTAGTTACTTCCTAGATACAATGGGGGTACAGACAATAGGTAAATACAGCCCTTTCAAATGGGAGAAACTGGTCAAAACAAAGGGGCGACAGACCCCAAGCAAATCTGAAATCCAGCAGGCCAATCAAATCTTTTTTTTTCTTTTTTTATTACACTTAAGTTCTAGGGTACATGTGCACAACATGAAGGTTTGTTACATATGTATATATGTGCCGTGTTGGTGTGCTGCACCCATTAACTCGTCATTTACATTAGGTGTTTCCCCTAATGCTATTCATCCTCCAACCCCTACCCCACGACAGGCCTCGGTGTGTGATGTTCCCCACCTTGTGTCCAAGTGTTCTCATTGTTCAGTTCCCACCTATGAGTGAGAACATGCAGTGTTTGGTTTTCTGTCCTTGCGATAGTTTGTTCAGAATGAGGGTTTCCAGCTTCATCCATGTTGCTACAAAGGACATGAACTTATCCTTTTTTATGGCTGCATAGTATTCCATGGTGTATATGTGCCACATTTCCTTTGTCCAGTCTATCATTGATGGACATTTGGGTTGGTTCCAAGTCTTTGCTATTGTGAATAGTGCCGCAATAAACATACGTGTGCATGTGTCTTTACAGCAGCATGATTTATAATCCTTTGGGTATATACCCAGTAATGGGATGGCTGGGTCAAATGGTATTTCTGGTTCTAGATCCTTGAGGAATCGCCACACTGACTTCCACAATGGTTGAACTAGTTTACACTCCACCAAAATTGTAAAAGCATTCTTATTTCTCCACATCCTCTCCAGCACCTGTTGTTTCCTGAGTTTTTAATGATCGCCATTCTAACTGGTGTGAGATGGTATCTCATTGTGGTTTTGATTTGCATTTCTCTGATGGCCAGTGATGATGAGCATTTTTTCATGTGTCTGTTGGCTGCATAAATGTCTTCTTTGAAAAGTAACTGTTCATATGCTTTGTCCATTTTTTAATGGGGTTGTTTGATTTTTTTCTTATAAATTTGTTTAAGTTCTTTGTAGATTCTGGATATTAGCCCTTTGTCAGATGGGTCGACTGCAAAAATTTTCTCCCATTCTGTAGGTTTCCTGTTCACTCTGATGGTAGTTTCTTTTGCTGTGCAAAAGCTCTTTAGTTTAATTAGATCCCATTTGTCTATTTTGGCTTTAGGGCAGTCAAATCTTAAAGCTACAAAATTATCTCCTTTGAACTCCATGTCTCACATCCAGCTCACATTGATGTAAGAGGCAGGTTCCCATGGTCTTGGGCAGCTCCACCCCTGTGGCTTTGCAGGGTACAGACACCCTCCTGGCTGCTTTCATGGGCTGGTGTTGAGTGTCGGTGGCTTTTCCAGGCACATGGTGCAAGCTGTTGGTGGATCTACAATTCTGGGGTCTGGAGGTCAGTGGCCCTCTTCTCACAGCTCCACTAGGCAGTGCCCCAGTGGAGACTCTCCATAGGGGCTCACACCCCACATTTTCCTTTTGCACTGCCCTAGCAGAGTTTCTCCAGGAGGGCTCCTCCCTGTGGCACACCTCTGCCTGAACACCCAGGCATTTCCATACATCCTCTGAAATATAGGCAGAGGTTCCCAAACCTCAATTATTGACTTCTGTGCACCTACAGGCCCAACACCACATGTAAGCTGCCAAGGCTTGGGGCTTGCACCCTCTGAAGCATTGGCCTGACACAGGGCACCAAGCCCTGAGACCCCACAAAGCAGCAAGGCCCTGGCCACAGCCCACAAAGCCATTTTTTCCTCCCAGGTCCCCCAGCTTGTGATGGGAGGGGCTGTGGTGAAGACCTCTAAGATGACCTGGAGACATTCTCCCCATGTCTTGGTGATTAACATTTGGCTCCTGGTTACTTATGCAAATTTCTGCAGGCTGCTTGAATTTCTCCTCAGAAAATGGGTTTTCCTTTTCTATTGCATTGTCAGGCTGCAAATTTTCTGAACTTTTATGCTCTGCTTCCCTTTTAAACATAAGTTCCTATTCCAAACCATATCTTTGTGAATACATAAAACTGAATGCTTTTAACAGTACGCAAGTAACCTCTTGAACACTTTGTTGTTTAGAAATTTCTTCTGCCAGGTACCCTAAATCATTTCTCTCAAGTTCAAAGTTCCACAAATCTCTAGGGCATGGGCAAAATGTCACCAATCTCTTTGCTAAAACATAGCAAGAGTCACCTTTGGTCCAGTTTCCAACAAGTTCTTCACCTCCATCTGAGACCACCTCAGCCTGGACCTTATTGTCCATATCACTATCAGCATTTTGATCAAAGCCATTCAACAAGTCTCTAGGAAGTTCCAAACATTCCTACATCCTCCTGTCTTCTTCTGAGCCCTCCAAACTGTTCCAAGTTCTGCCTGTTACTCAGTCCCAAAGTCACTTCCACTTTTTCAGGTATGTTTATAGCAGCAACCCACTACCTGGTACCAATGTACTGTGTTAGCCTGTTCTCACACTGCTAATAAAGACATAACCCATACTGGGTAATTTATAAAGGAAAGATGTTTAATGGACTTATAGTTCTGCATGGCTGAGGAGGCTTCACAATCATGGCATAAGGCAAAGGAGAAGCAAAGTCACATCTTACATGGTGGCAAACAAGAGATCTTGTGCAGGGGAATTACCATTTATAAAAACATCAGCTCTTGTAAGACTTATTAACTACAATAAGAACAGCATGTGAGAAACCACCTGCATGATTCAATTATGTGAACCTGACCCTGTCCTTGCCATGTGGAAATTATTACAATTCAAGATGAGATTTGGGTGGGAACACAGTCAAACCATATCAAGGTCTTTGAAGAATCATCACACTGTCTTCCACAATAGTTGTACTAATTTACACCCCCACCAAGAGGGTAAAAGCATTCATTTTTCTCCACTACCTCACCAACATCTGTTGTTTTTTGACTTTTTAGTAATAGCCATTCTGCCTGGTATGAGATGGTGTATCTCATTGTGGTTTTGATTTGCATCTCTCTAATGACTGGTGATGTAGAGCTTTTTTTTCATGTTTGTTGGCCACATACATATCTTCTTTTAAGAAGTGTCTGTTCATGTCTTTTGCCCACTTTTTAATGTGGTTGGGTTTTTTCTTGTAAATTTGTTTAAGTTTCTTATAGATGCTGGATATGAGACCTTTATCAGTACATAGATTTGACAAATGTTCTCCTACTCTGTAGGTTATCTGTTTACTCTGTTGACAGTTTCTTTTGCTGGGCAGAAGTTCTTTAGTTTAATTAGATCCCATTTGTTAATTTTTGTTTTTGTTGCAATTGCTTTTGGCATCTTCATCATGCAATATTTGCCCATGCCTATGTCCTGAATGGTATTGCCTAGGTTTTCTTCTAAGGTTTTCATAGTTTTGGGTTTTACATTTAAGCCTTTAATACATCTTCAGTTGATTTTTGTATACGGTGTAATAAAGAAGTCCAGTTTCAATTTTCTGCATATGGCTAGCCAGTTCTCCCATCACCATTCATTAAATAAGGAATCTTTTGCCCATTGCTTGTTTTTGTCAGGTTTGTTGAAGATCAGATGGTCAAAGGTGTGTGGCCTTATTTCTGGGTTCTCTATTCTGTTCCATTGGTCTATGTGTCTGTTCTTGTACCAGTACCATGCTGTTTTGGCTACTGTATCCCTATGGTATAGTTTGAAGTCAGGTAGTGGGATGCCTTCAGCTTTGTTCTTTTTGCTTAGGATTACCTGGGCTCTTTTTTGTTGCATATGAATTTTAAGGTGTTTTTTTTTTCTAATTCTGTGAAGAATATCAATGGCAGTTTGATAGAAAAGGCATTGAATCTATAGATTGCTTTGGGCATTATGGCCATTTTCATGATATTGATTCTTTCTATCCATGAGCATGGAATGTTTCCCCATTTGTTTGTGTCCTCTCTGATTTCCTTGAGCAGTGGTTTGTAGTTAACCTTGAAGAGGTTCTCCACTTCCTTTGTTAGCTGTATTCTTAGCTATTTTATACTCTTTGTGGCAATTATGAATGAGAGTTCATTTGTGATTTGGCTCTCAGCTTGCCTGTAGTTGCTGTATAAGAATGTTAGTGATTGTTGCATATTGATTTTGTATCTTGAGACTTTGCTGAAGTTGCTCATCAGCTTAAGAAGCTTTTGGGCTGAGACATTGAGGTTTTCTAAATATAGGAACATGTCATCTACAAACAAAAGTAGTTTGACTTCCTCTCTTCCTACTTCAATACCCTTTATTTCTCTGGCTCTGGCCAGAACTTCCAATACTATGTTGAATAGAGGTGGTGAGAGAGGGCAACTTTGCCTTTTGCTGATTTTCAAGGAGAATATGTCCAGCTTTTGCCCATTCAGTATGATATTGGCTGTGGGTTTGTCATATATGACTCATTATTTTGAGGTATGTTCCATTAATACCTAGTTCTGTGAGAGTTTTCAACATGAAGGGATGTTGGATTTTATCAAAGGCCTTTTCTGCAGATACTGAGATAATTATGTGGTTTTTGTCTTAGTTCTGTTTATGTAATGAATCACATTTATTGATTTGCATATGTTGAATCAGCCTTACATACTGAGGATGAAGCCTACATGATTTTGGTGGATATGCTTTTTGATGTGCTGCAGGATTTGGTTTGCCAGTATTTTGTTGAAGATTTTTGCATTGATGTTCATTAAGAAAACTTAAGTTTTCTGTTTTTATTGTATCTCTGCCAAGTTTTGGTATAAGGATGATGCTGGCCACATAAAATGATTTAGGGAGAAGTCCCTCCTTTTGAATTATTTGGAATAATTTCAGTAGGATCAATGCCAGTTTTTCTTTTACCTCTAGTAGAATTCAGCTGTGAATCTATCTCGTCCTGGGTTGCTTTTTTTTTTTTTTTTTTTTTTTTTTGGTTGGTAGGCTATTTATTACTGCCTCAATTTCAGAACTCATTATTGGTCTATTCAGGGATTCAATTTCTTTCTGGTTCAGTCTTGGGAGGGAGGGTGCATGTGTCCAGGAATTTATCCACTTCTAGATTTTCTAGTTTATATGCATAGAAGTGTTTATATTACAGTATTATCAGATGGTTGTTTGTATTTGTTTAGGGTCAGTGGTAATATCCCCCTTATCATTTCTGATTGTGTTTGACTCTTTTATCTTTTCTTTTTTATTAATCTAGCTAGTGGCATATCTATTTTATTAAATTTTCAAAAAAAACCCAGCTGGATTCATTGATTTTTGAAGGGTTTTTTCATGTCCCTAGCTCCTTCAGTTCAGCTCTGATCTTGGTTATTTTTCTTGTCTTCTGCTAGCCCTGGGTTTGTTTGCTCTTGGGTCTCTAGTTCTTTTAGCTGTGACGTTAGGTTGTTAACTTAAGATCTTAAGTATTTTGATGTGGGCATTTAGTGCTATACATTTCCCTATTAACACATCTTTAGCTATGTCCCAGAGATTCTGGTATGTTGTTTTGTTGTTCTCATTCATTTCAAAGAACTTCTTAATTTCTGCCTTAATTTCATCATTTACCCAAAAGTCATTCAGGAGCTAGTTGTCCAGTTTCACGGTGGTTGTATGGTTTTGAGTGAACTTCTTAATCTTGAGTTCTAATTTGATTTTGCTGTGGTCCAAGAAACTTTGAGTTCAAATATTTTTGCATTTACCGAGGAGTGTTTTACTTCCGATTATATGATCAATTTTCAAGTAAGTTCTGTGTGGTGATAAGAATGTATATTTTGTTGTCTGGGGGTGGAGAGTTCTGTAGATATCTATGAAGTCCACTTGAGCCAGGACTGAGTTCAGGTACTGATAGCTTTGTTAATTTTTTGTTTCATTGATCTGTCTAATATCATCAGTAGGTTGTTAAATTCTCCCACTATTATTGTATGAGAGTCTAAGTCTCTTCAAAGGTTTTTGAGAACTTGCTTTATGAATCTTGGAGCTCCTGTATTGGGTGCATGTATATTTAGTATAATTAGCTCTTCCTGTTGAATTGAACCCTTTACCATTATATAATGCCTTTCTTTTTTTTTTTTTTTTAAATCTTTGTTGGTTTAAAGTCTGTTTTGTCAGAAACTATGATTGCAAACCCTGCTTTTTTTCTGTTTCCCATTTGCTTGGTACATTTTTCTCCATCCTTTATTTTGAGCCTATGTGTGTCTCTGCATGTGATATGGGTGTCTTGAAGACAGCATACCAGTGGGTCTTGATTCTTTATCCAGCTTGCCATTCTGTGTCTTTTAACTGGGACATTTAGCCTATTTACATTTAAGGTTAGGATTATTATGTGTAGATTTGTTCCTGTTATATTGATGCTAGTTGGTTTGCAGACTTGTTTATGTGGTTGCTTCAAAGTGTCATTGGCCTGGGCACTTCAGTGTGTTTTTGTAGTGGCTGGTAACAGTTTTTCCTTTCCATACTTAATGCTTCCTTCAGGAGCTCTTGTAAGGCAGATCTGGTGGTAATGAATTCTCTCACCATTTGCTTCTCTGAAAAGAATCTTATTTCCCCTTCACTTACGAAGCTTAGTTTGGCTGGATAAGAAACTCTGGGTTGGAATTTCTTTTGTTTAAAAATGTTGAATATCGGCCCCCAGTCTTTTCGAGCTTGTAGGGTTTCTGCTGAAAGGTGCACTGTTAGTCTGATGTGCTTCCCTTTGTAGGTGACCTGGCCTTTCTCTCTGGCTGCCCTTAACATTTTGTCTTTCATTTCAACCTTGGAAAATATGATGATTATGTGTCTTGGGGATGATCTTTTCATGGAGTATCCTACATGGGTTTTCTACTTTTCCTGAAGTTGAATGTTGGCCTGTCTAGCTAGGTTTGGAAAGTTCCCCTGGATGATATAGTGAAATAGGTTTTCCAGATTGGTTTCATTCTCCCATCTCTTTCAAGTACCCCAATCAGTGGTAGATTTGGTCTCTTCACATAATCCCATATTTCTCAAAGGTTTTGTTTATTCCTTTTCATCCTCTTTTCTCTATTCTTGTCTGCCTGTCTTATTTCAGAAAGACAGTTTTCAAGCTCTGAGATTCTTTCCTCTATTTGGTCTATTCTGACATTAATACTTGGGATTGTATTGTGAAGTTCTTGTAAAGTGTTTTTCAGCTCTATCAAGTCAGTTATGTTCCTCTCTCTATGGGCTATTTTAACTGTCAGCTCCTGCATCGTTTTATCATGATTTTTAGCTTCTTTGCATTGAGTTACAACATGCTCCTTTAGCCCAGCGAAGTTTGGTTTTATCCACATTCTGAAGGCTACTTCTGTCACTTCATTCATCTCAGCCTCAACCCAGTTCTGAACGCTTGCTGAAAAGGTGTTGCAGTCATTTGGAGGGAAAGGGGCACTCTGACTTTTTGAGTTTTCAGCATTTTTGCACTGATTTTTTTCTCATCTTTGTGGGCTTACCTACCTTCAATCTTTGAGGTTGCTGATCCCTTTGAATGAAATTTTGTTGTCATTGTTTTTGTTGTTTGTTTTTCTTGCAACAGTCTGACCACTGTTCTGCAGGGTTGCTTTGGTTTGCTGGGGGTCCACTCCAGACCCTAGGCTGGTACCTGGAGGTATAACCAGGGAAGGCCACAAAACAGCAGCCTGCTCCTTCCTCTGGAAGCTCCATCCCAGGGGTATACTGACCTGTTGTGCTCAAACACATTTGTAAGAGGTGGTTGGGGACCCTGGTTGGGAGGTCTCACCCAGTCAGGAGGAACACGATAAGAGATCCACTTAAAGAAACAGTCTAGCTGTGTTTTGGTAGAGCAGCTGTACTGTGTTGGCAACCCCTTCAGCCTCCCATTGGTTTGGGCTCTCCAAGGCCCGCAGTGTGGACCAGTTGAGATGCTCAAACAATAAAGATGGTGGCCCACCCCACTCCATGAGAGAAATTAGAATTGCATCCCAGGGAGAAATTAAAACTCTGTTGGCCATAGAATACCTGCAGGAGTGGCAAGAGGCCCCAGCTAGGAGGATCCACCCTGTGAGGAGGAGAGGATGGAGTCTAGTTTAGCAGCCTGGCCACCCCTTGACAAAACAGCTGTATCTGCTGGGGAGCCACCTCTTTTCTGGTTGGCTTGGACTCTGCAAAGTCCACAGGCTGGAATAGCTGAGTTGTCCAAACAACAAAGTTCTTGGCCCACCCCACACCCTAGGCAGTCCATCCCACGGAGAGATCAGAGCTCTGTTTGTAGAATACAGGCAACTGGGGTTGGCTGGAGGCCCCAGATGGGAGGTCCCGCCTAGTGAAGAGGAATGGATCAGGGTCCAACTTAAAGAAGCAGTCTGGTAACGTTCTGGCAAAGCAGCTCCACTGTGCTCAGAGGGACCCTTCCTCATCCAGACCATCTGGACTCTCCAAAGCCTGCAAGCTAGAATGGCTATGTCGACCAAACAGCAAAGATGGTGACTGCCTCTCCTTCTGGGGGCTCCATCCAGTCTCAGTCAGGCTCCACTTTGTTGCCAGTGGCTGGTTGGAATTTCAAGCCAGTGGGTCTTATCTTATGAGGTGCCATGGAAGTGGGGCCTGCAGACCAACGCTGCTCAGACCCCTGGATTCAGTCCTCTTCCTAGGGGTATGTACGGACCTGCCTTGCCCGAGTTGCAGTCCCTTGTTGTTGTCAAAGACCCCAGAGCTGGAATATGTAAAGCTCCTGGGTCTCTGTATGTGCCTGAGCAGCTGTTCTGCCAAGACCATTCAACTCTGTGTGTCAGACCCAAGACCCTGGTGGTGCAGGCTCATGAAGTGTTCTCCTGAACTGAGGATTGCAAAGGTTTGTGGGAGAAGCATGGTTTCCCAGGGCCACACATTCACTCACCAGTTCCCTTGGCTGGGAGTGGGGAGTTCCCTGGCTCTGTGTTCCTCCTGGGTGGGCCATCACCCCACCCTACTTTTGTTCATTTTCTGTGGGTGAAGTTGTTTCCCTGATCAGTTCCAATGTGAGTACCTGGACATTTCAATTGAAGATTCTATATTCACTCACCCCTTTCATTCCTCTCCACGAGTGCCATGCACCACAGCTGCTTCTAATTGGACATCTTGCCCTGGTATCTATACATTTATTTTTCTAGTTTTATATTTTTATAAGAGCCACAAACATAAGAAGTACATACTTTATGAGCTTTATTTTAGTTCCATTTAAGTAACATTATAAGACAAGTGGCTTGCCTTGACCTTATGAATTTATGAACATATTTTTCTTTTTCCCCAAAGTATTGATATTGATCATTGTTCTTTCCTCTTTGTCTAGCTGCTAAAAAGGTCAGAAATAAGTTTTATAATCAATTGCCATTCCACCACAAATAGTTCTCTGTACAGTTTTCTTCTTTCTTCCTTATTATGTCTCCATTTGTTTTTCTTTGGTAAGTTGTTTTTACCATATCATATTTGTTTTTTCATAAGCTGTCTAATATAGTTTGGATATTTGTCCCTGCCAAAATTTCATGTTAAATTGCAATTCCCAGTGTTGCAAGTGGGGCCTGGTGGGAGGTGTTTGAGTCATGGGGACAGATCCTTCATGGCTTGATGCTGTCCTCACCATAATGAGTGAGTTCTTGCAATATCTGGTTGTTGTAAACTGTGGCACCTCCCCCACCCCACTCTTTCTCTTGCCTCTGCTTCTGCCATGTGACATACCTGCTCTTGCTTTGCCTTTCACCTTAAGTAAAAGCTCCCTGAAGCCTCCCCAGAAGCTGAGCAGATGCCAGTGTCATGCTTGCACAGTTTGCAGAACCATAAGCCAATTAAACCTCTTTATTAATTATTCAATCTCAAGTATTTCTTTATAGCAATAAAAGAACAGCCTAACACACTGCCTAAAATGAATTTTTTACATTGACACAGTAAAAACAATCAGTAAGATATACACAATTTTTTTTTTTGAGAAAGGATCTAGCTCTGTCACTCAGGCTAGAGTGCAGTGGCACAATCTTGGCTCCCTGAAACTTCCGCTTTCTGGATTCAAGTCACCCTCCCACCCTAGCCTTCCAAATGGCTGGGCCTACAGGTTCACACTACCACATCCAGCTGATTTTTGTATTTTCTGTGGAGATAGATAGGGTTTTGCTATATTATCCAGGCCAGTCTCAAACTCTTTAGCTCAAGTGATCCCCCAGCCTTGTCCTCCCAAATTGCTTGGATTATAGGTATGAGCCATTGCACCCAGCCTTCAGGTAGAACTGTCTGCAATGCTGGAAATGTTCTATATCTGCACCATCCAATATGGTAGCCACTAATCACATGCGCCTACTGAGCACTTGAAATATCGCTAGTGTGCCCGAGGAACTGAAGTTTTAATTGCATTTAATTTTGATTAATTTAAATCTAGATAGCAATACCTAACTGGTGGCTACACTATTGAACTGCACAGCCGTAACATTAAAATAATACCATTTGCACTTAAGTGATTTTTGTCCTCCCCATAAGATGTAAACTTTTTGTGAAATTTTTATATTTTACCTAATGCCTTAAGAACACCAAGGCAAGTTTATAAAGGTTTAAATAAAAACTAAGATAGTATATCTTTGTTCATGAAAGACTATAAAACCATCAAGCATGTTGACTTATTTTATTCTTAAAGCAAATCAATACACCATTATGAGTTTCTTTATCTATAAAGTCCAGATATGATATGATAGATACTATATCTCACAAATATATGTTAAAAACTGATAATAATATTTTATTACTGTACTGGAGACATGGGAAAAGAAGTAGTATACAGATGGTAACATTATTACATTATGACCTCTCATGTAGCTTGAGTGATGAGTTAGTTAATGGCCATAATATTAAACAATTTAATAAAACTTTTGGAGATGGCTAAATTAAATGGTTTAGTGGCATAATGTTGAATTTAGAATTAAGCAATTGAATAAAACTATAAGGGAGCATCTGTAATCAAGCCAGATTTAAGCAACATCTGATTCACATTTATAGAATAATAGCCCTGGTGGTAAGCTAATTTAAGGAAAGTAGGTCCAGCTGTATATTCATTAGAAAGAAAGAAGATGCTCTCTCTAAAACATAAAGCCACACACACACACACACACACACACACACACACACACACACGAGAGGCAATCTAGTAAAATATCCATTAGTTTAAGGGTATGTAAAAACAGTCTTAGCTCCATCCCTGACTAAGCAAGTTCATTTCCCTTCCTTTATTTATGTGCTGATGCCTCAGGAAAATAGAGGGGAACAATAGCCTTACATTTGCCTTGCATATTTGATGAATAGATTGTGAACATAAGCATAGTGATATGGAGATGGGGGATAAGGTGTGTTGCACATTTTGGACGATGCATCACTTCAATTTATTGAGATGAGACCTTGGGAACCTTTCAAATCATATACTCTGTTTCCAAAAGACAATATGTTATCATTAAAGATAATGTTATATTTAAGCAGTTCCAACTTATTTGCACTTACTGACATTAATAAATGCCTGTGAAATTCTTTTAATACCTTAGTAATTTCATAAGATGCTTTCGAATGCAGGTTTTAAAATGTTTACAAATCTGTGGTGAGGTGCTCATTATTCCTCATTGTATTCTATGGTAGGACACCATGTAGTATATCACAAAGAAAATGAGCTTTACGTGCCACACGAACTTGAAATTGAGCCTCAACTCTTACAACACATAATTTTTTACTTAGTAATGCTACTTATTCACGTCTGTTTTCTTATCTGTAAAGTAGGCATTGTAAAATTTACCTGTGTGATGTGAAAGATTAAATGAAAAACATACATATCGCGAGGACAAAAAAACAAACTCCGCATGTTCTCACTCACAGGTGGGAATTGAGCAATGAGAACACTTGGACACAGGAAGGGGAACATCACACACAGGGGCCTGTTGTAGGGTGGGGAGGGGGGAAGGATAGCATTAGGAGATATACCTAATGTAAATGACGAGTTAATGGGTGCAGCACACCAACATGGCACATGTATACATATGTAACAAACCTGCAGGTTGTGCACATGTACCCTAGAACTAAAGTATAATAAAATATATATATATATATATATATAAAAAGAAAATACACACGAAAGCGTTGTATTCTACAATATGCCTTAGTGTTATGCCGCAATTATAATTGGGTTAAAATGGCAAAGATGAGGAGCATGAAATCATAGTAGGAAGCTTTTTGAGTAAGGCTCTTTTCTTTCAGCATAATACTCTTGAAATTAACCCACAGTTGTGCATATCATTAGTTTGTTACTTTTTGTTACTGGGTAGTATTCTATTGTATGAATGCACCACAGTTTATCTATTCATCCTTGTTGACCATTTAGGTTGTTTCCAGCTTTTGGTGACTATGAATAAAACTGTAGAAATAAAAGATAAAAATTTCATTAAAAAAAGAAATAAACTATAAATATGAAAAAAAGAAAGAAAAACGTACATATTTAGCACCTGGAATGACATAGATGTTTATCAATGTCTTCTTCTTTATTAATTCTGAAATCATGTATTGTTTGTTCTGCCTTTCATCCCTGGCTCTGCATGCCTCATCCTCTGTCTATACTATAATCTCATCTTATGAGTCTATCAAAAGAGAATGATTGAAAATCCACAAGACAGCTTTGAAGAGAGAACATTTCAGTCACTTTCAAGTTCGTTTTTGGACTGTAATCATGAATCAGAAAATGATAGCCCAGGGGCTAAATTCAGCCTGAAGACTGTGTATGGCCCACGAGCTAAGAATAGGTTACAATGGAGAAGAAGGAAAGAAGAAAAAAAAATCAAACAAGGAAAAACACGGGGAGGAGGAATAGGATGAAAAGAAGAGGTAAGAATATGTGAGACTGTATATCCTCAAAAAAAAAAAAAAACCTAAAATATTTACTATCAGGCCCTTTAAAGAAAGAAAAATCTTGTCAACTTCTGGACTGTATCCTGAAGTCTTTGTGATTGGAGGCCTCCTCTTGTTATACAGCATTGAGAATTCAGCATAATTATCTATAAGTAAATAATAAAAACCTACACTTGTAAATAATTGTGTTTACTAACAATAAATAAATAAAAGGAAGATTAAAAGTATAACAAATCTGTGATTATTTTTAGATATTAGTAAGAATAATTCTTAGTTACTTAGAGTCTGAGTTAAAATTAAGTTCGTTTGAAATGCTGCGTAAGTTACTGGAGGGCTTCCAGTTTTGCAACCAAAAAGCTCATTGTGTTACACATTATTTGAATATTGCGGTAAAGAAAGTGAACATGCTTAATTAAAATGTCTGAACTGTGATATTAGTAGTTATTTATTGAGCTGTTATTTCAGAGCTTTACAGGAAATACAATTTATATCTTAGGCAATAAAACTCCAGCATTAAATTCAAACTTCCAACTACCTCTGACTCCAGCAGAAATTTAACTTTCTTGACAAACCCAATTTATTTTCGTAAATTCAGGCATATGGAAATGAGCCCAGGACTGTATTCATCAAAATTATCAAACCGTGAGCAAGAACTTTAATAAAAATTAGGAATATAATTCACAATATTGGTGGTCTTAAGTCGTAAGAGTTCTGATGTTCACTATGTGAATATACACAGGCTGCTATTCAGTCCACAGCCCATTTTCTGGGAAATGACTCACCACATACAAGTGTGAGGCCCCTCTGGCCCTATATGTCCCATATGATCCTGTCAACCTGGCCATAGCTCATTTAAATTGAATCAGTCAAATCTTCCTTCTAGAATTGGGTTTCAGATACATTAATCTCTCTCTTAGCTTAAGCTCTTATGGAGCTGAAGGAGGGCCGCTTTCAGCACATGCATAGAGAAGTATAAAGAAAAAAGAAACTCTAAACAAGGAAAAATTCAGAAGGTTCATAGAGCAAAGCCAAGACAGACCATGACATCCTGTATCTACAAAGGTCTGCATCACTGCCTTGCCAGCTACTGACTTTTCTGTTTATTTCTCACCCCTCATGAAGGCCAGTGATTTTCCTGCTCCCTGCTTGTGTAAAATACTCTGGATCCATATGTAGTAAAATATGTTTGCTCCACAACACGACTCCCTAGAGTTTCTGATTCACAGGCCTGAGGTGGGGCCTGATCATTTGTATTTCTAAAAGTTTACAGGTGATTCTGCTATGTGGAGAGGGGACCACACTCTGAGAATCACTACCCTAAGGTCATGTATGTGTCTTGGATTGGAGTTAGGGGATGAGGTGATTACATAGTTCAACAAATTAGGGGGAAAAAAGGACCTCTTGTCTTCAGTTCTAGATAATTCTAGTTCTGTGATGTTAACTGTTTTCTAGTTCTACGAGGTTAATTTTCCAATCATCTAAGTACCCCTTTGTAGACTAGTGTTTCCACTCCCTCTGCAGTAACATGGGACTCCAGGAACTAAGTGTCCCAAGCCATGACTTTCAGTGGTACCACAATCCACTCAGCCTTATTGAAGAACAATCATTCCAAGAATTATGAGAATTAGGGGAATAAGATGTTGGTCCCTATTTTTACTCCCAACAAGCTGTCCAACATCTGTGACACCCGGCCTCAAAAACTCTTAACATTTTCTTTTTCAGCATGGACCACTTTCATTGGAATCTTCCCCAGTCTCCTGTAGTCCTAGCTACTCAGGAGGCTGGGGCAGGAGAGAGGATTGCTTGAACACAGGAGTTCAAGGTTTCAGTGAGTTGTGATTGCACCACTGCACTCCAGCCTAGGTGACAGAGCAAAACTCTGTCTCTCTCCAGAAAAAAAAAAAAAAAAAAAGGATATATATATACACACACACACATGCACACACACACACGCATATATTTATGTAAATTTATGTGTACATATATTTAGATAAAAAATGTAAATTTTTATGTGTACATGTATAACTTTACATAAATACATAAATATATACATAATTTGTGTATATATGTATAAATTTACATAAATATATGAACATTATTAGGGCCACTCCAAGACGTTGGAATGCACTTATGCAAGTGAGGGGGCCTGAAACTATACTTCCTTTAATTGATGATAAATCTACCACTGCATCTTCTTACTAGCAAGAAGAGGAGTTAACACGATTTTAGAAAAATGAGTAATATGCAAAAGGTGTATGCACTAGAATCAAGGAGATTGAATACAACTTCTGGGTTCTTGATTAACCCCTGTATGACCATGGCTAATGCACTTGACTTTAGTTTTCTCATCTCTATTATGAGACTGATGGCAATAATATCTCCCAAAAGACAGAATTCAAAAGAGTGCAATTTTTAAACTATAGAGCAGGCTATCGAATGGATGTGTCCCCCCAAAATTTATAAACTATAGCCTAATTTCCATTGTTATGGTATTACAAAGAAGGGCCTTTAGGTGGTGATTAGGGCATGAGGTGGAGCCCTCATGAAGGGATTAGTTATCTTCTAAAAGGGATCCCAGTGAACTCTCTCAACCCCTTTCCAACACTTGAGAAGAGAGCAAGGGCCAGGCACAGTGGCTCACGCCTGTAATGTCAGCACTTTGGGAGGCCAAGGCAGGCAGATCACTTGAGGTCATGAGTTCAAGACCAGCCTAGCCAATATAATGAAACCCCATCTCTACTAAAAATACAAAAATTAGCCAGGCGTGGTGGCAAGCACCTGTAGTCCCAACTACTCAGGAGGCTGAGGCAGGAGAATCACCTGAACCCCGGAGGCAGAGGTCACAGTGAGCCAAGATCACACAACTGCACTCCAACCTGGGCAACAGAGCGAGACTCCATCTTAAAAAAAAAAAAAAGAGAGAGAACACAGCAAGAAGAGCAAGAAGATCACCATCTATGTACCAGGAAGCAAGCCCTCACCAGACACTGAATCTGTTCACACTTTGATCCCAACTTCCAGAAATGTAAGAAATAAATATTTGTTGTTTAAGCTACCCAGTCTATGGTATTTTTGTTATAGCAGCCCAAATGACTAAGATGGAGTGCTTTGTAAGTGTTTATAATTATTTTTGTTAATAGTGTAAGCACTACCATTAGCATGATTAGTAGTACTAATAATCAACTTAAAGTCATAAAAATTGCTTTTGCCCTTCTGCACTCTTAGCTTCTAGTCTATACAGTGTTTTCTCCACTGTGGCTAACCTAGATAAAATTAAAGTATAGCAAGATTACAGTCTTGCCATATGTGGACTCCTAGCACACATTTATCCTTTTCCAGTGAGGAAAAGGTTTCCCTGGTAACTTGCCTTTCTAAGCCCACTCCCGATAAGCAATTGGCTGAGTTTGACAGTTGTTTCTTTAGTAATCTCTGTAAACTACTAGCAATTTTTTGAACATGACTTCTTAAAGAGGTTCATGTCATTTTTCCGTTCTAGGCATTGGAATGAAGTGCATTAGAACAGAATCATCTGATTATTTATGTTTGCATTTTTAATAAAAATATGTAGGGATTTGCTCATATCAAGTATTCTTGTTAATGTAACTAAATGCTGCTCATGGCTGATCTCTCAGGTATTATCAATCTACTTGGGAACCTAGTAATGTTCCCAAATTTTCTAAGGAATTATGAAACACAGCATTCAGTACTTTTTATTAAATTGTATTCATATTTATCTGAACAATTGAATTTAGATTTAAGTTCTCTCAGAGTACATTGCTTAAAAATAAAGTTTTCAGAAACTGAATTTTAGAAAAAGAATCTGGTATTTAAAATGAATACAAAACTGAAAAAATCACTTAAGTGCAAAAGGATCATTTTAATGTGATTTGGGGAAGAATGAACAAAAATAAAAATATTTATTGAACTGTACCTTTTAATAATTCTGAGTAGATTTGAGATCATTTCATAATCACTGCATTACAGCAGAACTCTCTACAGAAACACAGTAATGTTTTAAATTTATCCCCAGAGTTCTCATAATTATTTAACTAATAAGTAGAAGATGAAACCAAAGCATCAAAGTATAAACAAACAGAAAATAAACACAATGGTATTAAGGGGACCAGTTTAAGAACTTTCGTTGTTGTAAGGTATTAAGATGATGATAGCAATTTCTCAGGGTGCACGTTTCCTGGATTATGTTTTGTCTGTCTATTGTGTACCAAAGAATTTATGATCAACTTTTCTACGTATTACATTTGGCTTTTCATTCCCTCATTCATTCAACAAATATTTATTGAGTAGAAACCATTTTGCAGCTGCTTTGTTAGATATTGGGTATATAAAGTTAGAATGAGAAAACAATTTTCCCGTATCTCTGGTATTGACAATTTAATGGAGTATAACAGAATGTTCATATGGGATTCTGTCCTGTTTTAAAAATCATTGTGGAAGTTCAAAACTATATACAAAACATACCAAAAAATGCATCATAAGCTTAGAGAGTCACCAGGAGTTGGGGCCAGATACATATGTATTTTTAGGGACTAATGAGAGGCACTAATCCAAGAATTTTTTCTACCACATCCAATGCTCATTCTTGTGATAGTCAAAAGACATACAAGACTGTGAGGTAAGAAAAAAAAGAATAAAAAAAGAGAAAAAAGACAAACAAAAAAAGTAAAAGAAAGGAAACTGGGAGATAGGAGAGCACATGGCATTTTCAGAAGCCCAGTGTCCAAGCAGGAAGACTCTTCTTCCCTTCTCAACAGAAGCCTAAAGGAATGCTTCTCTTTCCCAACTCCACAGGAAATAGGAAGCTTCATGAAGATCACTTATGCAATAGTAGGATTTCTGCAAGAAAAGAAGAGCATTTTGTTCTCTAGTTGTATACTTGTGGAACCAGCAGACTCACTCATCTGCCCCTTGGTCACCGTGAGTTGAGAAAAGAGAAGGAAGACAAGGGTAAAAGAGAGGGAAGCAGTGGGACTGCCCTTATACACTTAAAGCTGGGGCAAGCAGACATCTCAGAGGTAGCTGAGTTTGAGCTATCTTGCAGGAACTTCTCCCAAGAGGGACCCCAGCAGCAAGATGCTGTGGAATAAGGGTAAGAGGAGAAGGAGGACCATACCAAACCAGAGCTAGATCTCCTATATCAGATAATCAGCAGGAAACTTGACCAGGGCCCTCCTGTGCTCCATGACAGAAATGACCAATGTGAGCTACAGACTTATCATCAATTAACGAGTAACCACTTCTACTCCCAGTTCAGAAAGGAGAAGTTTGCCTGTTCCCTCTCCTTCCTCTCCACCTGAACCTAAGAGAGGATCTAGCACCTAGAAGATAAAGGGGGCTGGGGGGAACTCTACTCCAGCTGCCGAAGACATGAAAATTCTAACTAATCTTTGAAGAGAAAAGAGAGCTTTAAATGGAGTTTGAGGCCAAAGTCATAAAATATATAAGGGTAAAGATTAAATATTGAAACAGAATTGCTCTAATAACTGAAAGAACCTGGAATATTAAAGAGCCCATTCATGATTCCACTAGGCAGAGTGAATGGCGTTGTTTTTTCCAGAGTTTAGGCCAAGTCATGAGCAAAGCTAACAGTCACAGAAATAGAGATAAGCAGATGCATTGTTTTGAAAGATAGAAGCAGGCCTGGACCCGAAAAAAGGGATCTGAACTGAAAGTACAGACTTGGAAGCTCTCAGCTCTTCAAAATAATAACATTGATAAATAATGCTATGAGCAAAATATAATATTATTAACAGTAACAGTTAATGTCTATTAATCTCTTACTACTTGACTGGTACTTTACTGAGAGTTTTATATGAATTATATAATTTAATCTTTCACACAATCTTATGAGGTGGGTCTGAAAAACCAACCACCTTGGGCCCATTTTACTTAGAAGGAAAGGGAAAATTTAAAGAATTTAAGGACCCTGCTTCACTTCCTAACAGAACAGGTATCTAAAATAGTTCTGACTACAATGGCCACATGCTCAATCCAATTTATTAAACTACCTTCTTAACAATTTATCTTTTTTTTTCTCTTAACTGGGTTTGTTTTAGGGAAGGGAAGTGGAGGACATGAGAAATTTATTCATTTTATTTTATTTTTTCTTCCAACTTCTATTTTAGGTTCAGGAGGTACATGTGTGGGTTTGTTATATAGGTAAATTGTGTGTCGCAGGGGTGTGGTATACAGATTATTTCATCACCCAGCTACTAAGCATACTACTCGACAAGTAGTTTTTCAATACTTACTCTCCTCCCACTCTCCACCCTCATGTAGGCCCCAGTGCCTATTGTTCCCTTCTTAGTTGCTTTGTTAGATTGTATACTCAATGTTTAGCTCCTACTTATAAGAGAGAACATGTAGTATTTTGTTTTCTGTTCCTGCATTAATTTGCTTAGGATAATGGTCTCTGGCTCCACCCATGTTTCTGCAAAGGACATGATCTCATTCTTTTCTATGAATGTGTAGTATTCTATGATTTTATGTACCACATTTTCTTTATCCAGTCCATTATTGTTGGACATTTAGGTTGAATCCATGTCTTTGCTACTGTAAATAGTGCTGTAATGAACATACGCATGCTTGTGTCTTTACAGTAGAATGATTTACTTTCCTTTAGGTATATAACCCATAAGGGATTGCTGGGTCAATTGTTAAGTTCTTTGAGAAATTTCCAAACTGCATTCCACAGTGGCTGAACTAGCTTATATTCCCACCAGTAGTGAATAAGCATTCCCTTTTCTCCACAACCTTGCCAGTATCTGTTATTTTTTTTTACTTTTTAATCTGACTGGTCTGAGATGGTATCTCATTGTGGTTTTTATTTGCATTTTTCCAGTGATTAGTGATGTTGAACATTTTTTCATATGCTTGCTGGCCATGTGTATGTATTCTTTTGGGAAGTATCTGTTCACATCCTTTGCCCATTTTGTAATGCGGTTGCTTATTTTTTGCTTGTTGATTTGTTTAAGTTTCTTATAGATTCTGGACATTAGAGCTTTGTTGAATGCATAGTTTGAAAATATTTTGTACCAGTCTGTAGGTTATCTGTTCACTCTTGATAGTTTCTTTTGCTATGCAGAAGTTCTTTCATTTAATTAGGTGCACTTGTCAATTTCTGTTTTTGTTGCAATTGCTTTTGTCATCTTCATCATGAAATTTTTGCCAATGTTTATGTCCAGAATGATATTTCCTAGGTTTTCTTCCAGGGATTTTTATGGTTTTTGAATTTACAGTTAAGTCTTTCATCTATCTTGAGTTGATTTTTGCGTATAATGAAGGAAGGGGTCCAGTTTCTATAATCTGCATATGACTAGCCAGTTAGCACAGCACCATTTATTGAATAGAGAGTCCTTTCTCCATTACTTGTTTTTGTGACTTTGTTGAAAATCAGATGGTTGTAGGTATGTGGCTTTATTTCTGGGTTCTTTAACCTGTTGCAATGGTCTGTGTTGTTTTTGTACACGTACTATGCTGTCTTGGTTACTGTAGCCTTGTAGTGTAGCTTGAAGTCAGGTAGTGTGGTACCTCTGGCTTTATTCTTTTTGCTTAGGATTGCATTGGCTATTCAGGATATTTTTTGGTTCCATATGAATTTCAGAACAGTTCTTTCTAATTCTGTGTAAAACATCATTAGTAGTTTGCTAGAAATAGCATGAAATCTGTAAATTGCTTAGGGCAGTGTGACCATTTTAACAATATTTATTCTACCTATCCATGAGCATGAAATGTTTTTCCAATTTTTTTGTGTGGTCTCTGATTTCTTTTGGCGGTATTTTATAATTCTCATTGTAGAAATCTTTCACCTCATTAGTTAGCTGTATTCCTAGGTACTTTTATTTTTTGTGGCTATTGTGAATGGGATTGCATTCTTGATTTGGCTGTCAGCTTGCATATTGTTGGTGTAAAGGAATGCTACTGATTTGTGTCTCCTGAAACCTTACTAAAGTTGTTTGTCAAGAATAGGAGTCTTTTGGAGGGTCTTTAGGTTTAGTAAGTATACAATCATGTCATTGATGAACAAAGATAATTCAACTTCCTTTCTTCTTATTTGGATAATTTTATTTTTTTCTCCTGCCTGATTGTTCTGTCTAGGACTGCCAGTACTATGTTGAACAGGAGTGGTGAGAATGGGCATCCTTGTCTTTTCTAGTTCTAAGATAAATGCTTCCAGCTTTTACCCATTCAATATGATACTGGCTGTGGGTTTGTCATAGATGGTTCTTATTATTTTGAGGTCTATTCCTTCAGTGCCTAGTTTGTTGAGTTTTTAACATGAAGGGATGTAGAATTTTATAGAAAGCCTTTTCTTCATCTATTGAGATAATCATGTGATTGTGGTTTTTGTTTCTGTTTATGTGGTGAATCACATTTATTGATTTTTGTATATTAAAGCAACTTTGCATCCCAGGAATAAAGCCTACTTGATCATGGTGGATTATCTTTTTGATATGCTGCTGGATTTTATTTGCTAGTATTTTGTTGAGGATTTCTGTACTTATGTTCATCAAATATATTGGCCCCGAGTTTTCTTTTGTTGTAGTTGTTGTGTCTTTGCCAGGTTTTGGTATCAGAATGATGCTGAGCTCATAGAATGAGTTAGGAAAGAGTTCTTCCTCCTCAATTTTTTGGAATATTTTTAGTAAGATTGGCACCAGCTCTTCTTTATACATCTGGTAGAATTCAGCTGTGAATCTGTCTGGTTCAGGGCTTTTTGTGTCAGTATGCTTTTCATTACTGATTCAATTTCAGAACTTGTTATCGGTCTGTTTGGGCTGTCAATTTCCTCCTGGTTCAATCTTTGGAGGTTGTATGTTTCCAGGGACTTATTCATTTCTTCTAAGTTTTCTAGTTTGTGTGCAAAGTGGTGTTTTTAACAGTAACTGAGGGTTTTTTCATTTTAAAATAAATATGGTAGTACAAAATAGTATTATAAAAGATTGTGGATGCTTGGATAAGCAGTGGTTAGGAAGTAGAAAAGCATCATATTTCCTATATTAATCATGATTTAAAGACATAATAAAATCTTAAAATTAAGCAACTGAGTAATTGAGTAACAGAATAGAAATTGCTTTCAGTGAAAAAGCTAGTCCATCATTTTCAGTTTTAGACCACTAATTATAGAGTATTCTTTTTATTATTATTATTACACTTTAAGTTTTAGGGTACATGTGCACAATGTGCAGGTTTGTTACATATGTATACATGTGCCATGTTGGTGTACTGCACCCATTAACTCATCATTTAGCATTAGGTATATCTCCTACTGCTTTCCCTCCCCCCTCCCCCCACCCCACAACAGTCCCCAGTGTGTGATGTTCCCCTTCCTGTGTCCATGAGTTCTCATTGTTCAATTCCCACCTATTAGTGAGAACATGCAGTGTTTGGTTTTTTGTCCTTGTGATAGTTTGCTGAGAATGATTTCCAGTTTCATCCATGTCCCTACAAAGGACATGAACTCATCATTTTTTACGGCTGCATAGTATTCCATGGTGTATATGTGCCACATTTTCTTAATCCAGTCTATCGTTGTTGGACATTTGGGTTGGTTCCAAGTCTTTGCTATTGTGAATAGTGCTGCAATAAACATACGTGTGCATGTGTCTTTATAGCAGCATGATTTATAATCCTTTGGGTATACACCCAGTAATGGGATGGCTGGGTCAAATGGTATTTCTAGTTCTATATCCCTGAGGAATCGCCACACTGACTTCCACAATGGTGGGACTAGTTTACAGTCCACCAACAGTGTAAAAGTGTTCCTATTTCTCCACATCCTCTCCAGCACCTGTTGTTTCCTGACTTTTTAATGATGGCCATTCTAACTGGTGTGAGATGGTATCTCATTGTGGTTTTGATTTGCATTTCTCTGATGGCCAGTGATGATGAGCATTTTTTCATGTGTTTTTTGGCTGCATAAATGTCTTCTTTTGAGAAGTGTCTGTTCATTTCCTTCGCCCAATTTTTGATGGGGTTGTTTTTTCTTGTAAATTTGTTTGAGTTCATTGTAGATTCTGGATATTAGCCCTTTGTCAGATGAGTAGGTTGCAAAAATTTTCTCCCATTTTGTAGGAATTATAGAGTATTCTTACTTACTGCTTTCTATTAGTAATAGATGGTTTCATGGTAATAAATGCAACATAAATTTAGCTCTTTATGATTCCTTATGACCTCTTGATTTTAAAGTTGACAAATCTCCTTAGATTATAATGTTTGTAAAATATTCCATGTATACAGGAGTCAAATGCTATCCAAAGTATTTATCTCTCCAAAATTGCCCCCACTCAACCACAAATACACACAAAGAACCTATAGGGATACAATCCTTATTTTCTTTTGTATGATAGTACAATCTCACTCTCTCTAAAGTGGCAGATAAGGTTGCCTTTTGTGAAAAAGTAAAGTATTGCAGTTCATGTCATGTTTCTTCACTTATTCTACAGCATTTATTGATAGACACAATATGGCCTTTCATGGAAACTACAGTCCAAAGGGCATATATTAACACTTGAACTCATTGCATTCTTGAGACTGTGTCCATTCAAGCACAACCTGGGCAACTTGAGTAGTTCTTCTTTAAGTACTCCACTTAATAGAAGCCCACCTACTCATACATTTTGTAACACCCAGGTTCTCCATCAGAGCATCTAGGACCCCATGTGCTGTCACTCACAGAAGTCTGAAGTTCACCTGCAAATAACCTGAAGTAAATTATCATGATCCCAAACCTTTTGTCCATGATTATGAAAATATTTAGTTATACCACCACCTTTCATTCTTGCTCTTTCTCTCTTGAAGGCTTTGGACTCTATAGGCTGGTCTACACTCCATTCGTCACCATTGGCCAGCCAAACAAGATTTTCTCTTCTTACGCTATAGAAGAATATTCAGAAATTAACTTGAAGGCATGCACTCAGAAATGTAACTTCCAATGACAAGAGGAGGAAAAGAAAACAAAAGTTATCTGAAAGGAAGCTAGCAGAGGAATTAAAATAATATATTCTACACTTCAAAGCCATGGTGATTTGTCTGGAAAAGTGAGGATAAAATGAGTAATGAATTTAACAGAGATGGTATTTATATTTCACAAGGGCAGAATGATCCCTAAAGAATAAGAAATGTGGAAGGAACCTGGAAATAAAATGGTAAGACAAGCAAATATATAAATGCATCTGCTGTCAGACAAGATAACAGTGAAGGTAAGCTGTTAACAGATGCCATCAAGAAGCATTGTAATATGATTGGCCTAGGAGACAATATACATATAAAATAATTTATTAGTAGTTGACAGTGATGCATGAGAACACTAACGTTTCTTTATGATTGATCACCATTTTTATTCATTTGTATCTGATCAGAATTGTGTATTAATTAAAACCTCAGCATTATTTAACGTAGAGAAAAAGCATAAATTTTGCTGGGCACTCACTCTTTAGAAAAGACAAAGTAACCTTGAAGTGGGACCACAAAGCATCACGATTTACAGGCTACAAGTCTCAGGGGAGGCCCTTACACAGAGTTTCTTACAAGGCAAAAAGTGTTTCTAACACCTCTTCACGTGTTTGATTCATACTCGGTGTTGAGTATTATCCTAGGCCTTCTTTGAGCTAAATGTCCCTCCAGTATACCTCCACAAATCGTATACCTCTCTTATCAGAGAAACAATTAAACCTTATTTTATTGGCTTGTATTTCTTGCTAGACTGTAACTTGAAGTGAAACTGTATTTTCCTGACTAATATAGACCCAGATCTAACAAAGTTACCAGAACATAGTAGGCAGTCGACAAATATTTATTGAAGTAATGAAAGAGCACTTAGATAGGATTGATGACTTAAAAAAGAGTCAAAAATATCTAGTTTTTAACTAGATTTCTTTTAAGAAATTTGTCATTTCTTGATAGGCACTCCTAAAGAATCTTAAAGAGGACTGATGTTATGGCCCCTAAGAAATGTATGCCTATTAGAAGCTTAGGCTTCTCGGAAGTAGACATCCGACCTAAATACATTTTCATTATGGTGACAGAGAAAGGCAAATATGCTAGACCCATTTCTATCCAAGCCTGATTCTCAGAGTCTAGCAGTTCATTTTATAGTGTCCATGATACCATGTTTCCTATATTTAGAATTACTTCTAATAACTGAAACCCAATAAGACTAAATTCTCCAGTGTGCAGTGAAGATAGAATTACATTAAAAGTTCATGAGCTTTCAAGTGCCAACTGCAATACAACCCCATTGCACTTGCTTATAACTATACCATAACCATGTTTTATGAAGAGATAACCTATAAATAAGTTAGCATTTTGATCATTATTTGGTACATATGAACACTTTATTTTTCCCCTCTATTTTTTAATAGTTAACATATGCCTTGAATAGTAGTTTTTCAGTTATAAATAACTTCTCTTAATATAAGACTAAAAAAGATTTCTAGTCCTTGTGTCTGATTATCCAAGAATTTCCTTGTGAATAATTTTACTTTTAAATTTATTTTCAAGTATAAAAATGATCCTATTAATTTTAAGGAAAAAAGAAACAAGTATAGTAACACACAAAATGTTATACATTACATTTAAATTTTTAAAGAACAAACACTACTAAAAAGGTTGGGATGATTTGATTGATAGGGTATTTTTGTACTGTGGTTATTACTTTTGCTACATAGTGTAACAGTTTTATTATTTCTGCAGAAACACAGAAGCTTTTTTTACATTTTGAATTATTCAAACACAAAGATCTACAAATAAGAATGTAGAAAAATGTAAAAATATTTAAAAAATCAATTACATACTGAGCCTGCAGCAAATACTATGAGAACTAAACAGCAATGTGAAGAAGATTATTTCTTTCAGGATAACAAAGAGCAATTAGCTTAATATCTAGAAAAGGAATTTTACAAGAGAGAAATTCAATTTTCCCTCGTAAAAAATTATTGTCAAAAAATTCATTTAAAAATTCTTAATTTGATGTTATGATATCCTCTCACTCAATAATCAAACAACTATTTATTAGTAATTTACTATTGAACCTAATACAGGTATAAAACCTGAACAGAATGCATCCAGCTGCTGTTTGAGAACTCTGAAAAGTAAGTGGCAAGGAGACTGGGAAGAAAATCAGATATCAAAGTACCACTGAAAGGGCAGTGAGTTTTAACTTTTATTTTACTCTAGCATCTCTTGTCCTGGACTCAATTCAGCAGGAAATCTGGAAATAGTATGTGATTGTAAGCAGATAAAGTGCCAGGAGAATTCCTCCAGTTCTGGCTTAAGAAGCTTAAGGAATGGAAAAGCAATCTCCCAACACTCAGAGAATGCAGGAACTCCATTTTTTTTTTTATTATTATACTTTAGGTTTTAGGGTACATGTGCACAATGTGCAGGTTTGTTACATATGTATCCATGTGCCATGTTGTTTTGCTGCACCCATTAACTCGTCATTTAGCATTACGTATATCTCCTAATGCTGTCCCTCCCCCCTCTCCCTACCCCACAACAGTCCCTGGAGTGTGATGTTCCCCTTCCTGTGTCCATGAGTTCTCATTGTTCATTTCCCACCTATGAGTGAGAACATGCGGTGTTTGGTTTTTTGTCCTTGCGATAGTTTACTGAGAATGATGTTTTCCAGTTTCATCCATGTCCCTACAAAGGACATGAACTCATCATTTATTATGGCTGCATAGTATTCCACGGTGTATATGTGCCACATTTTCTTAATCCAGTCTATCATTGTTGGACATTTGGGTTGGTTCCAACTCTTTGCTATTGTGAATAGTGCCACAATGAACATACGTGTACATGTGTCTTTATAGCAGCATGATTTATAATCCTTTGGGTATATACCCAGTAATGGGATGGCTGGGTCAAATGGTATTTCTAGTTCTAGATCCCTGAGGAATCGCCACACTGACTTCCAACAGATCCAAAGACAAAAACCACATGATTATCTCAATAGATGCAGAAAAGGCCTTTGACAAAATTCAACAACACTTCATGCTAAAAACTCTCAATAACTTAGGTATTGATGGGACGTATCTCAAAATAATAAGAGCTATCTATGACAAACCCACAGCCAATATCATATTGAATGGACAAAAACTGGAAGCATTCCCTTTGAAAACTGGCACAAGAGAGGGATGCCCTCTCTCACCACTCCTATTCAACATAGTGCTGGAAGTTCTGGCCAGAGCAATCAGGCAGGAGAAGGAAATAAAGGGTATTCAATTAGGAAAAGAGGAAGTCAAATTGTCCCTGTTTGCAGATGACATGATTGTATATCTAGAAAACCCCATCGTCTCAGCCCAAAATCTCCTTAAGCTGATTAGCAACTTCAGCAAAGTCTCAGGATACAAAATCAATGTACAAAAATCACAAGCATTCTTGTACACCAATCACAGACAAACAGAGAGCCAAATCAGGAGTGAACTCCCATTCACAATTGCTTCAAAGACAATAAAATACCTAGGAATCCAACTTACAAGGGATGTGAAGGATCTCTTCAAGGAGAACTACAAACCACTGCTCAAGGAACTCCATTTTTCTTTCTTGTTCTCCATTCTCTCATGTCCCTGCCCCCAAGCAATCCAATAGTGGCTCAGAGACCATGGCCGAGGTAGCAATGGGAGGTACAAGAGCTGAAAACTCGGAGGAAAACTTTCATTTCCAGTCACAGGAACTGTAATTAAAGGAAGTAAGGTAATTTTTCCCCACCCTCTTTGAAATGGTTTGGCCCTGTGTCCCCATCCAAGTTTCATATTGAATTGTAATCCCCACGTGTCTAGGGAGGGACCTGTAATGCCACAGGTCAAGGGAGGGAGGTGATTGGATCACAGAGGTGGTTTCCCACATGCTGTTCTCATGACAGTCAGTGAGTTCTCAAGAGATCTGATGATTTTATATGTGTTTGGAAGTTCTTCCTTTGGCCTCTCTCTCACCTGCAACCCTGTAGGACATGTCTGCTTCCCCTTCCACCAGAATTGTAAGTTTCCTGTGGCCTCCCCAGCCATGCAGAACTGTGAGTCAATTAAACCTCTTTTCTTTATAAATTACCCAGTCTCAGGCAGTTCTTTACAACGGTGAGAACATGTACTAACACACTCTTATTATCTTGTTGCTTTGTACCAGATGTGGAGAGAGTCACAAGAAGTGCGTGTCAGAGTGTAGTAATAAAGATACGGTAAGAGGACTAATGAGGGGAGCCCCAGGAAACAGGAAAGTACAGGAAAGAGTGCAGATACAAAATCTTAAAATCTTGAAATAAAATATAGTCGATATTTGAACAACAAAAGATTGAACTGCATGAGTCCACACAGTGGATATTTTTCAATAAATACAGTCAGCCCTCTGTACTGGCAGGTTCCATATCCACAATCAAACATGAATTGAAAGTACAATATTCATGGAATGTGAAACTTGAGCATACAAAGGCCACCTTTTTGTGTCTGAGGGTCCCACAGGGCTGACTGTGGAACTTGAGTATGTACAGATTTTGGTATCCACGGAGGGGTCTTAACCAATCCTCTGCAGATAGGGGGGAATGATTATAGAAAATATAAAGAAGAACCAGATGGATATTTTAGAACTAAAAGATACAATAACAAATTTTAAATCTTACCAGATGGGCTCAGTAGCAGAATAGAGAGGACAAAAAAAAAAACTAATGAAGATACAGCAACAGAAATTATCATCATCCCCCCTTATGCAAGGTTTTGCTTACCCATGGTCAACTGCAATCTGAAATATTAAATAGAAATTCCAGAAGAAACAATAGACAACTTTTAAAACATGTGTGGCTCTGAGTAGCATGATGAAATCTCACACCATCCCACTTTGTCCCAATCAGGACATGAAATCATCCTTTATCAAAGCATATCCATACCGTGTATTCTACGTGCCCATTAGTCTCTTAGTGGCCATATTTGTTGTCACATCAACTGTTGTGGTATAGCAGAGCTTGTATTCAAGTAACCCTTATTTACTTACTATTGTCCCCAAGGTACAAGTAGTAATGCTGGCAATTTGGATATGCAAAAGAGAAGCCATCAGGTGCTTCACTTAAAAGGTTGATAAAAGAAAAACAGTCGAATTAAATCTGAAAGAGTTTAATTGAGCAATGAATGCTTTACAAATTGGAAAGCATCCCAAGCCAGGGTATGCTCAGAGACTTCAGCATAGCCCTGTGGTGGAAGAAGATTTATGAACAGAAAAGGAAAGTCACCTACAGAAATCGGAAGTGAGGTGCAGAAACAGCTGGATCAGTTACTGCCCAGTGTTTGCCTTATTTGAACGTGATTTGAATAGCTGGCTACATTTGATAGGCCAAAACTCGGTGATTGGCACAAGTATAGGCTATGGTCTGTTTACATCTCCATTTGTTATAGTTCATGATGTACAGAGAACCCTTTAGGCTGAGCTTAGAATATGTAAGGACACAGCTTTAGGCTAAACTTGATTTAATAAGGTGAAAGTTTTCAATTTAATAAAGAAATGAAATAAATCATATGCCGAGATTACTAAGATCTACAATACGAATGAATGTTCTATTTGTGAAATTGTAAAGAAGGACAAGGAAATGTGCACATAGTCTATACAGGGTTTGATACTATCTGCCTTTCGAATATCCACGAGGGGTCTTGGAACATAACCCCTGAGGATAAGGGGGAACTATGGTATATGATCTGAAAAGCAGGGGGAAAATGATTGAGAAAGTTAAATAGAACCTCAGGAACCTGTGGTGCAATATTGAAAGAACTAATATTTGTGTTATTTTAGTCACAGAGACAAGAAAGAATATGTTAATTTTTAAAACTTGGAAGAAATAAGGACTGAAAATGACCCAAATGTGAAGAAAAGATGTTAAGCTACAGATTCAAAAAATTCAGCAAACCCAAACAGAAAAATAACAACAACAACAAAAACATCATGCCCAGAGCCATCCTATTCCAACTGCTGAAAACTAAAGACAAAGAAAGTATCATGAAAAAAGCCAAAGAAAAATGATGTATTACTTATAGGGAAACATTTATTCTAATGACTGCAGCTGTCTCATTGAGGCCAGAAGGAAGTGAAACAACATTTATAAAGGGCTGAAAGAAAATAATTTCAACCCAGAATTCCATATTCAGAGAAAATGTCTTTTAGGAATTAAGATAAAATATTCTCAGATGGATAATAAACTAAAAAATGTGTTACCAGCAGATCTGTTCTAAAAGAATCATTAAAGGAACTTCAGACAGAAGGAAAATAATACCCAAAAGATGCCTGTAGCATCGAGAATGAAGGAAGAACAACAGAAATGTTAAGCATCTCAGTAAGTATAACAAAGTCTTCTTGTCTTCTGTAGTTGTTTAAAGTGAATCTGTTTTCTTTAGTACAGGACCCAATTGGAGACACTGGTTATTTTACCAAGGCTTTGACTGGAATGGCATATTTTCAAGTGTAAACAGACTGCTTTAAATAATCAAAGGTGACTTATAAAGTCAATAAAAGCCCCTTGAGAAAACGGGCCTCATGAGTTGTCTACGCAGTCCCTGTACAGGGTTCCTGACCTGTGGTAAGCAAAGAATGTCACTTTCTGACAGGTTATCTTGTTACCTTGAGAGGAGAGCAATTTATCCAACTCATACACGTATTCGCAAGCACAGATAAATCTGTGGCTGGGCTCAATGCTTTGAAAAATCTAATATGAGATTCCTTATGGAACAAACTTCCATCAAAGCCAATTTAAAAAGAGCCTATGTGGCAAATAATTTATTCTTGTTGTGCTTTATGCAAATAATCAGGCCAAATATAAGACTAAAACTTATTTCACAATAAATTGCTTCTACTATGATTTTGTCTCTAATAAAGTTGGGGAATTAGAAAAAGAAAAAATCATGTTTCAAAATAAACTATAGTGCACTTGTTACTAGGTTCTGGCCTTGCCTAATGTTTTTTTAATTTTTATTACTTTCTATAAATTGGACAGAATTCTAAAGTTTTTCCTGGCTGCAAGTTCTCAAAATAATATATTACATTTTTTCCTTCTTTCTTTTCCTGTTTTTGTCATTCTTCCTGATTTGAAATCACTAAAAATTAAACTGAGAAAACTGGAACTAGACAACTTAAACCTCAGAAGAAGATAACAGCAACATACATATATGTTGCACACACACACACATACTATATATACACACACACATACATATAGATACACACACACATACATATATGTACACACACACTTACATATATGTGTGTATACATAGATACGTGTGTGTATATGTGTAATATATATATAATATACCATTTCATACCTTCCTACTGATGTATGGACTTGAGAATAGTACGGCTTTTATGGGTTTTCCAGGATTGCTCTCCCTTTTTTTGTTCATTTGTAGTTTTATTTCTCCCTTCCTCCTCCTATTTTTTTTTCTTTGTAGGACATGGGACTGCACAACCTGTTAATAATGAGCTTTTCTAACAACATAGACCTTTCTAGGAATAAACCATCCTAGCCATGAGAGATGAGACAAAACTCAAGACCACAGACTCATTTTCTTCTAAAATGTTTTCTCTGAAGATTTTAAAAAGAAAAGGGGAGAGAAATTCGAAAGAAAAAAAACCTGGGAGCCCAACTCACTATGCCAAAAGGAAAAAAATTACCTGAAAGCTGAACCATGCAAGAAGCTACCTTTCCTTTTGTTCCTAAACAAATATCTACAGTAAAAGTTTAAAAATCTTCACAGAAGGCCGGGCGCGGTGGCTCATGCCTGTAATCCCAGCACTCTGGGAAGTGGAGGTGGAAAGATCACCTGAAGTCAGGAGTTCGAGACCAGCCTGGCCAACATGGTGAAACCCCGTCTCTAATAAAAACACAAAAATTAGCTGGGCGTGGTGGCAGACACCTGTAATCCCAGCTACTCGGGAGGCTGAGGCAGGAGAATCACTTGAACCGGGGAGGTGGAGGTTGCAGTGAGCCAACATCGCACCATTGTACTCCAGCCTGGGTGACAAGAGTGAGACTAGAATAAGAAAAGTCTTATTCATAATTCGTATTCCCAAGCCTAAATCAAGAGTAGGCAATACAGAAATAAATAATAATGAGAGAATAGAAAAGTCTTCCTGGAGATGAATGAAAAACTGAGCATAAAAGAAAATTAAATAGAAGCTCAGCTGGAAGAATTCTCTCAGAATTTGAAGAAAAAAATAATAAAAGGAAACTTATAGAAGGAAGGACATCAGAAAATTACGATAGATCCAGAAGATCAAATAGTTAATAATAGTTTCAGAAGCAGGGACGACAAGAGGCAGGAGCAATTTAAAAGAAAAAAATTAAAAAAAAATTTAGACCAGACAAAATATTAGACAAAATTCATGAAATAAGTCTCATAACTAGACATAGCGTGGTGCAATGGCTAACTTCAAGGATAAATAAATTTTACAGACTTCAAGAATATTTTATTAAAGGTTACCTAGAAAGGAAAGACAATTAGATTATATTCCCTATATATAAACTTTCCCTTTTGTGATAAGAAAAAATTCATCCATTCACCAAATATTTATTAAATTCCTACTATGTGCTGTTTAGGGGCTGGAGATAGAGCAGTAATCAAACTGGATAAAGTCTTGGCCATGGAACTTATTTTCTAGTGGGAATATATGAATTCCATGGGCAGAATGAGGAAAGCCTACTAGAATAGATAATTTCTGTCTAGGTGGAAAAAATTTGTCTCACTATATATAATACAGGGTACATGCGATTCATTTTCTTTTTTTAAAATTTTTTTATCTCCATAGGTTATTGGATAACAGGTGGTGTTTGTACATGAGTAAGTTCTTTAGTGGTGATTTGTGAGATTTTGGTGCACTCATCACCCGAGCAGTGTGCACTGCATTCTATTTGTAGTCTTTTATCCCTCACCCCCTTCCCACCCTTTCCCCTGAGTCTCCAAAGTCCATTGTGTCATTTTTATGCCTTTGCATCCTCATAGCTTAGCTCCCACTCATGAATGAGAATATACAATATCTGGTTTTCCATTCCTGAGTTACTTCACTTAGAATAAGTCTCCAATTTCATCCAGGTTATTGCAAATGCCATTGATTCATTCCTTTTTATGGCTGAGTAGTATTCCATCATATATGTATGCCACAATTTCTTTACCTACTTGTTGATTGATGGGCATTTAGGTTGGTTCCACATTTTTGCAATTTCAAGTTGTGCTGCTATAAACATGCATGTGCAAGTATCTTTTTCATATAATGACTTCTTTTCCTCTGAGTAGATATCCAGTAGTGGGATTACAAAATCAAATGGTAGTTCTACTTTTAGTTCTTAGGGAATCTCCACACTGTTTTCCATAGTGATTGCACTAGTTTACCTTCCCATCAGCAGTGTAGAAGTGTTCCCTATTCATCGCATCCACACCAACATCTTATTTTGTGTGTGTGTGTGGCCATTCTTGCAGGAGTAAGGTAGTATCACATTCTGGTTTTGATTTGCATTTCCCTGATCATTAGTGATGTCAAGCATTTTTTCATGTTTCTTGGCCATTTGTATATCTTGTTTCGAGAATTGTTTATTCATGTCCTTAGCCCATTTTTCGATGAGATTGTTTATTTTTTTTCTTGCCAATTTGAGTTCATTGTAGATTCTGGATACTAGTCCTTTGTCAGATGTATAAATTGTGAAGATTTTCTCCTACTCTGTGGGTTGTCTATTTACTCTGCTGACTTCCTTTTGCTGTGCAAAAGCTCTTTAGTTTAATTAAGTGCCAGCTATTTATCTTTGTTTCTATTGAATTTGCTTTTGGGTTCTTGGTCATGAAATCCTTGCCTAAGCTAATGTATAGAAAGGTTTTCCAATGTTATCTTTTTAAATGTTTGTAGTTTCACGTCTTCAATTTAAGTCCTTGATCCATCTTGAGTTGATTTTTGTATAAGGTGAGAGATGAGGATCCAGTTTCATTCTCCTACATGTGGCTTGCCAATTATCCCAGCAGCATTTGTTGAACAGGGTGTTCTTTCCCTACTTTATGTTTTTGTCTGCTTTGTCAAAAATCAGTTGGCTGTAAGAATTTGGGCTTATTTCTGCATTCTCTATTCTGCTCCATTGGTCTCTGTGACTATTTTTATACAAGAACCATGCCGTTTTGGTGACTATGGCTTTACAGTATAGTTTGAAAGCAGGTAATGTGATGCCTTCAGATTTATTCTTTCTGCTTAGTCTTGCTTTGGCTATGTGTAATGTTCTTTGGTTCTGTATGAATTTTAGGATTCTTTTTTCTAGTTCTGTGAAGAACACTGGTGGTATTTTTATGGGAATTTCATTGAATTTGTAGATTGCTTTTGACAGTATGGTCATTTTTACAATATTGATTCTACCCGTTCATGAGCATGGGATGTGTTTTCATTTACTTGTGTCATCCATGCTTTCTTTCAGCCATGTTTTGTAGTTTTCCTTGTAGAGATCTATCTTCTCCTTGGTGAGATATATTTCTAATTTTTTTGTTGTTATTGTTTGTTTTTATTTTGCGCAGCTACCATAAAAGGGGTTGAGTTCTTCATTTGATTCTCAGCTTGGTCACTATTGGTGTATAGAAGAGCTACTTATCTGTGAACATTAATTTTGTATCCAGAAACTTTGCTGAATTATTTTATCAGTTCTAGGAGCTTTCTGGAAGAGTCTTTATGATTTTCTAGGTAAACAATCATATCATCAGCAAAAAGTGGCAGTTTGACTTCCTCTTTGCCTATTTGGATGCCCTTTATTTCTTTCTCTTGTCTGATTGCTCTGGCTAGGACTTCCAATTCTATGTTGAAGAGAAGTGGTGAGAGTGGGCATCCTTGTCTTGTTCCAGTTCTCAGAGGGAATGTTTTCAACTTTTCTCCATTCAGTATTATGTTGGCTATGGGTTTGTCATAGATGGCTTTTATTATATTGAGGTATGTCCCTTGTATGCCGATTTTGCTGAGAGTTTAATCATAAAGCGATGCTGGATTTTGTCAAATGCTTTTTCTGCATCCATTGAGATGATCATGTGATTTTTGTTTTTAATTCTGTTTATGTGGTGTATCACATTTATTGACTTGTGTAGGTTAAAACATCCCTGTATCTCTGGCATGAAACCCACTTGATCATGGAGAATCATCTTTTTGATATGCTATTGGATTTGGTTAGCTAGCATTTTGTTAAGAATTTTTGCATCTATGTTCATCAGGGATACTGGTCTGTAGTTTTCTTTTTGGTTACGTCATTTCCTGGTTTTGGTATTAGGGTGATACTGGCTTCATAGAATGATTTAGGGAGGATTCCCTCTTCCTCTATCTTGTGGAATACTGTCAATAGGATTGGTAACAATTCTTCTTTGAATGTCTGGTAGAATTCTGCTGTGAATCCATCTGGTCCTGGACTTTTTTTAATTACCATTTCAATCTCACTGCTTATTACTGGTCTGTTCAGGGTATCTAATTCTTCCTGATTTAAGCTAGGAGGATTGTATCATTCCAGGAATTTATCCATCTCCTCTATTTGAGGTTATTTGAATTTTCTCTCTTCTTTTCTTGGTTAATCTTGCTAATAGTCTATCAATTTTATTTATCTTTTTAAAGAATCAGGTTTTATTTCATTTATCTTCTTTATTTTTTTGTTTTGATTTCATTTAGTTCTGATCTGATCTTGCTTATTTCCTTTCTCTGCTGGGTTTGGGTTTGGTTTGTTCTTATGTCTGTAGTTCCTTGAGGTGTGACCTTAGATTGTCTGTTTGTGCTCTTTCAGACTTTTTAATGTAGGTGTTCAGGAATATAAATTTTCCTCTTAGCACTGCCTTTTCTGTATCTCAGAGGTTTTGATTGGTTGTGTCACTACTATTGCTCGATTCAAAGAAATTTTTAATTTTCATCTTGATTTCATTGTTGACCCAATAAAGAATGCAGGAGCAGTTTAATTTCCATGTATTTACATGGTTTTGAAGGTTCCTTTTGGAGTTGATTTCCAGTTTTATTCCACTGTGGTCTGAGAGAGTGCTTTATATAATTTTAATTTTCTTAAATTTATTGAGGTTCATTTTGTAGCCTATCATATGGTCTATCTTGGAGAAAGTTCCATACACTGATGAATAGAATATATATTCTGCAGTCGTTGGGTGGAATGCCTTTTAAATCCATTTGTCCCAGGGTATAGTTTAAATCCATTGTTTCTTTGGTGACTTTCTGTCTTGATAACCTGTCTAGTGCTGTCAGAGGAGTACTGAAGTCCCCCACTATTATTGTGTTGCTTTCTATCTCATTTCTTAGGTCTAGCAGTAATTGTTTTATAAATTTGGGGGCTCCAGTGTTAGGTGCATATATATTTAGGATTGTGATATTTTCCTGTTGGACAAGGCCTTTTATCATTATATAATGTCCCTCTTCATCTTTTTTAACTGCTGTTGCTTTAAAGTTTATTTTGACTGATATAAGAATAGCTACTCCTGCTCATGTTTTGTGTCCATTTGCATGGAAGGACTTTTTCCACCCCTTTACCTTAAGTTTATGTGAGTCCTTATGTGTTAGGTTAGTTTCTTGAAGGCAGCAAGTAGTTGGTTGCTTATCCATTCTGCAATTCTGTATTTTTTCAGTGAAGCATTTAGGCCATTTACATTCAATGTTAGTATTGAGATGTGAGGTTCCATTCCATTCATCATGCTATTCATTGCCTGTATACCTTAGTTTTTTTTTTTAATTGCATTTTTGTTTTATAGGTCCTGTGAGATTTATGCTTTAAACAGGTTCTGTTTTGATGTGTTTCCAGGATTTGTTTCAAGGTTTAGATGTCTTTTTAGCAGTTCTTATAGTGCTGGCTTGGTAGTGACAAATTCTCTCAGCATTTGATTGTCTGAAAAAGACTGTATCTTTCCTTCATTTATGAAGCTTAGTTTCACTGGATACAAAATTCTTGGCTGATAATTGTTTTGTTTGAGGAGGCCAAATATAGGGCCCCAATCCCATCTAGCTTATAGGGTTTCTGCTAAGAAATCTGCTGTTAATCTGACAGGTTTTTCTTTACAGGTTAGCTGGTCTTCTGTCTCACAGCTCTTAAGATTCTTTCTTTCATCTTAACTTTAGATAATCTGATGATAATGTGACCAGGTGATGATCTTTTTGTGATGAATTTCCCAGGTGTTCTCTGAGTTTCTTGTATTTGGATGTCTAGGTCTTTAGCAAGGCCAGGGAAGTTTCCCTCTATTATTCCCCAAATACGTCTTCCAAACTTTTAAATTTCTCTTCTTCCTCAGAAATGTCAATTATCCTTAGATTTGGTTATTTAACATAATCCCAGACTTCTTGGAGGCTTTGTTCATACTTTCTTATTCTTTTTTTTTTTTGTCTTAGTTGGATTGGGTTAATTCAAAAACCTTGTCTTTGAGCTCTGAAGCTCTTTCATCTGCTTCTTGAATTCTATTGCTGAGACTTTCCAGAGCATTTTGCGTTTCTATAAGTGCATCCATTGTTTCCTGAAGTTTTTATTGTTTTTTAATTATGCTATCTATTTCATTGAAAATTTCTCCCCTCATTTCTTGTATCATTTTTTGGATTTCCTTAAATTGTGCTTTGCCTTTCTCTGGATTGCCCTGATTAGCTTAATAATGAACCTTCTGAATTGTTTTTCAGGTAAATCAGGGATTTCTTCTTGTTTTGGATCCATTGCTGGTGAGCTAGTGTGATTTTTGGGGGATGTTAAAGAACCTGGTTTTGTCACATTACCAGAGTTGGTTTTCTGATTCCTTCTCATTTGGGTAGGCTCTGCTGTAGGGAAGGCCTAGGGCTCAAGGCTGTGGTTCAGATTCTTTTGTCCCATGGAGTATTCCCTTGATGTAGTGCTTTCCCCCTTTTCCTAGGGATGTGGCTTCCTGAGAGCCGAGATGTAATGATTGTTATCTCCTCTGGATCTAGCCACCCAGCAAGTCTACCAGGCTCTGGGCTGGTACTGGGGTTGTCTGCACAGAGTCGTGTGATGTGAACTGTCTGTGGGCCTCTCAGTCATGAACACCAGCCAGCACAGTATTTGGGGTGTCTCCCGGGTCCTGCAGGAGCAATTCACTTCCTTCAGATGGTCTATCAATTCTCTCAGCTTTCCTGATTTATTCCTGCAGTTATTCTGGAGCAAAAGTTCACAGTGCAAGCCTGCACATTCTGCTCTTTCCATCCAAGTGGGAGCTGCAATCTAGTCCTGCCTCCCATCCACCATCATCTCTCCAGCTACCTGAATTAAGTTCTGTGTGGCTTGGGATGCCTCACAATCATGGCAGAAGGTGAAAGGCACATCTCACATGGTGGCAGACAAAAGAAGAGAGCTCATTTTCTTTTGCGATACTCATTGTATCACAATGAGTAGATTAGGTTAGGTTCAGCTAGAAGAGTAAATTAACAGAGGCTCATATTTCTTTCATATATAAGTCCACAGCTAGGCAGTTCATGGGCATTACAGCATCTCAGCTGCACAGTCTTCAGAGATCCAGGCTCCTCCAACCCTACACATTTACCCTGTACTTTCCCTCCCATGACACACACACATACACACACACGTACACATACACACACACATACACATACAGACATAGCCCCCAGTCAGGATTTGGGGAATCCCAGGAATCCGCATTTTAACAGGTATTGCAGGAAATTCTAAAACATGTAGTTTGTAACCCACTCTGAGAAATTCTAATGTAGGAGAATTAGGAAAAGGATGATAAAGTGACTCTCACAGAATTGGTAATGAGAGGAAATAAAATGACTTCCAAGATTTAAACTATGCAATCGATGAATAATTGTTAAGAGCAAAGGTATGCAAAGTTACCTTAAAGAAACTCAGACCACTCACATTTAACAAAAACCTAACTTTTGAATATTTTATCATCTAAAGACACTATAAATGTGAAAGTGGATGGTGCAGAGTGAATCCACAGCCACAGTGGATTATTAAGGTACTATTAAGCTGTGGCTACTTATATCAAAGGCTGTATGTGAGATGATTTTCAACTTGGAGAGCTGGGCAAAAATAAATTTTGGCTTCCACAGTCTCATCTCCATTTCCTTCTGAAAGGAAAAAGAAAAGAAAAAGGAAAATCCTGGGACAATGTAACATAAAGCCAGGTAAGAAACAGTTAACATTATTTTGTAACATCAATCATTTTACTTTTCCTTAACATAAGTGGAAAATTGAGTAGATTGTTCCTGTTTACCAAGTGTGTTTTGAAAATTCCTACCCACTGGTCCTGGTAAAAAATAGATGTGTTTCTGCCTAAATAACCCAAATTAAGGAAAACTCCACAGACCTACACTACCACTCCCTGAACATTTTCCTTTATCTCTTCTTTTTACTGCATCCTATCCTCTTAAACTGCTATTTAATTTCCAAGTGAATTCTTCCACAGCTTCAAATCACTCAAGCAATCTCCTACTGTACTAAGGGATTCTTAGCATCAAATTGTTTCAGACTGGTGACAGGGTATTCATTAAAAGCGTCAAGTCTGTGCTTTGCCAAGGAGACCTAAGACTGAGTAAGTCTCTTCAACTCTCAGAATGTAGTTTTTGTCATTTGAAAGTTGACTTCTGTTGAAGATTTATTTTCTAAGATCCCAGTGAAATTTTAAGTGTATAATCATGATCCAAACATAACCAAGATTCTTATACAGTGGTAGAGTTTAAGGGAAGCAATTTGACAAGTTGTATACAACCTTTCCCAAGCCCCACATCGTATGTACTTAAGAAAGTCTACCTATAATCCATTTTATTACCCAATTGGGGGATTCTGAATGATCCATTTTACTGCACAATTAAGGGGTTCTGAACCTACGTTTTAGCACTTCAGAGAATCATGGCCCCTGCTGAGAGAGAGGAGAGACAGCAGAGAGAGAAACTGAGACATATATCCATCAAGCTGCTTTGCCTTCTAAGCTAACTGCTGAAGATCCTGTAGGGCCAGGCAGAAAAACCGTGTTTTCTTGTCTTTTCAAATTTCAAATTTCCTTAAACCACAGGCTGGACTCAACTAAACAGCTCATCCTCTCTGAGCACGAAAACAGGACTCCGTGACTCCGCCTCGCCGCAGAAGGCAGCAGGGAGAAGCAGCGCCAGGGAAACCCGAGCCTGTCCCACCGAGGCGGTCCCAGGCCAGCCCAGCCCACCCCGGCCCGCGCCAGCCACCGGAGCCCCAGGACGCAGCCGAGCCTCCCGGGCCCCCGCCGACTCCTTCCCGAGGCTGGCTGTGGCGTCATGTGACCCGCGGCGCGGCCAATCCGCGCAGCCCTCGATGCTATTCAAATCGGCGGCGGGGCCAACGGTTGTGCCGAGACTCGCCACTGCCCCGGCCGCTGGGCCTGAGTGTCGCCTTCGCCGCCATGGACGCCACCCGGCGCTGACAGACCTATGGAGAGTCGGGGCGTGCCTCCCGGGCCTTATCGGGCCACCAGGCTGGTAAGACAGCTCGGAAAGACGGGACCGGTCGGCGGGCTGACGGCAGTCACCACCGTTCGCAGTTTTTTACCTTGGTCGGAGGGATGAGTCCCGGGATCCCTGGGTTCAGGGAAAAGGCTGGCGAGGAGGAGTAATGGGGATGCGACCCTGGCCGGACTCACCGCTCCCTCTGTGCTGAGGGTCTGGGCCTCGGGTCGGAGAGGAAGCGCCGCGCGTATAGGCCGCTCCAGACTCGCTGTGAGGAGCGACTCCTGTGCCTGGCGTGGCCGGCGTCCCCTGGGGGCGCCTTAAAAGATTCCGATTTGGCCGCTCACCTCGCCTGATTTTCTGCCCGCCTCAGAATGAGGGAACCATTGGGAATGAGGCCCAAAGCTTTGTAGGCTTAGGTGGGGGGCAAGCCCGAATGTAGCAATTTTGTTTACTGAACCCATGGAATTTAACGCAGGATGTAGCGGCCGAATAGCACTAGGATAACAGCTGCCTGTCTCAAAACGGTATTTCCGAGTTCCCGTCAGTAACCACTGCTGGTGGGCCCTGAATTTGCTCGTGCAGCACTCCTAACGCGTTTTGTGCAGTTGGGTCTTCGGTTCTATAGGATACTGTGGTGCTGGTTGTCAACTTTAGGTGAGTCCCCTACCTCCTGCCAGCCTGTTTCCACTTTGGTAAAGGTTACTAATACATGCTAGCCTTAAGGGGTTTCCCAGGAGGATGCTGTTTTGAAAGTGTGTTGTGATCTGCAGAACAACAAGCATTTTCCTCTTAGGAATGCCCTTCAGGCGAGCACGTATTATTAGCCCTACTTTACCAGTGTGCACACTGAGGCTGACAGACGTTAAATGCCTTCTAAAGTCACATCAACAGCAAGTGACAGAGCTAGAATTCAGATCTTCCTGGTATGGCGATCTTACATGGATTCTGCTACTTGGTAAGTTATTGGCTATATTTATCAATATGAAGGATAGAATTTAGGACAGGAAGGAACCTCAATCAGGTAGTCCTGCCACATTATTTGAAACCCATTAGATGAAAGTAGTATAAGCACGCTGAAAAAGAAAACATGCACCGAATGCTTACTAGTACTTCACATATATTACATCATTTTATCATTACAATAAGCTCACTGGTTAGGTCCTTTTGTCCCTGTTTTGTGGTTAAGGAGATTGAGGCATAGAGATTGAAGATAGGCCCCAAAAGTCATAAACAATATTGGTAGAGCTGGAGCTGGGAAACCTGCCCTACTACTCTTAAGTCCAGAGCCTGTTCTTAAAACCACTACCCTGTGCTGCATCTCAGGAAAGCCATTCTGTACTCTCCCTTAGTACAGAGACCCTTTCTGTCATTTTTATTACTGTGTCCTCAGGCCAGTACAGAGTGAGCAGCTCAATATCAGTTTCTTGGGTAAATAAATATATAAGGTGGGAAAGTGTGGAAAGAAAACAATATAATCATCCAGTTTTCAGCCCTTAAATTTGGTATCGGGGCCACATAGGTTAGAAGAGCAGTAACATAGTTAGTAGTGGCATAATGGGTTGCAAATTAGATTTGACCACTAACGTAGGATTTTTCTATTAAAAAGTGATGTGTTTATTCTATACCACCATCACCTCCATGCTCCACCATTAGAGCTGTCATAAATATAGAAGTTTGGCTGATTTGAGGACAGTTTAGAAAATATCAATATCTTTGCAAAATGTACATGTCACAGGGTTACTAAACATGCAGTGGACTTTACAGTTTACTTAATTTATCCCATCTGTTCTATGTTCACTACAGGAATCTTCACAAAAGAGATGCTATAGTAAATACATAAGCCATTTTTCATGTTAAAGATATTTCACCAGTAAAACTATTGCCTGCCATAAGTTTTGTTTGGCCAGCACAGTAGTTGAGAGTACAGGTTCTAGAGCCAATCACACCTGGGTTTGAATGCCTAGGTTCATCACTTAGCTGTGTGACCTTGGTCATTTTATTAATCTCTCTGTTTTCCTTATGTGAAAAATGAGAAATTAACAGTACCTATTCATAGAATTGGGGTAATCAAAGTGAAATAATGAATGTGAAGCACAGTGCTACCAACATTAATATTAATTGAGGTAAAAAAACAGGGATAAATGTTTTCTCTATTGATTGTAGTTCTTCCTTATTTTTAGGTTTCTTAAATAAGTTCAGGATCTTAAATAAGGATCTTAAATAAGATCAGCCAATGAAGTGCTTCTAATAAAAAAGCTATTACATAAAAATGTTACTACAGCACTAGAATTAATAAAAAGAAAGCACAGTAAGATATAATGTTTTTTTTTTTTGAGACTGAGTTTTGCTCTTGTTGCCAAGGCTGGAGTGCAATGGTGCAATCTCAGTTCACCGCAACCTCTGCCTCCCTGGTTCAAGTGATTCTCCTGCCTCAGCCTCCCGAGTAGCTGGGATTATAGGCATGCGCCACCATGCCCGGCTAATTTTGTATTTTTAGTAGAGACGGAGTTTCTGCATATTTGTCAGGCTGGTCTCAAACTCCCGACCTCCGGTGATCCACCCACCTCGGCCTCCCAAAGTGCTGGGATTACAGGCATGAGCCACTGCGCCCAGCCAGATATAAAATTTTATATAGCACAAATAAGATGAATGATTCTTTGAGACTTTTTATGATGTAATCAAATGTGAATTAAAGAATTGTCTTTACCTAATGTACTTCAAGTCAATATGAGATTTGATTTTTCTTCAATTTTTTAAAAATATTTTCCTTCTTTTACAGTGGAATGAAGTTACCACATCTTTTCGAGCAGGAATGCCTCTAAGAAAACACAGACAACACTTTAAAAAATATGGCAATTGTTTCACAGCAGGAGAAGCAGTGGATTGGCTTTATGACCTATTAAGAAATAATAGCAATTTTGGTCCTGAAGTTACAAGGCAACAGACTATCCAACTGCTGAGGAAATTTCTTAAGAATCATGTAATTGAAGATATCAAAGGGAGGTGGGGATCAGAAAATGTTGATGATAACAACCAGCTCTTCAGGTAATGAACAGATATGTAACTGTAAAGCTGAATTACTGTAAAGTTTTACCTCTACTTATATTATACTTTTACTATAACAGCAGCTTCTTCAAAGAAGTTATATTTCTTTGGAAAACTATTAATGCTGTTAGTTCAACTAAAATCATTTAGAAAAATTGTAATGTGAAAGTTAATTGCTACAAAATTTAAAGTTTTTAAGTGTTAGATAGCATATGAAATTAAGTAGGGAATTGGAGGGAAGTAGTGAGGTATTATCACTTCCGCATATTCTGAACGCTTTATAACATTTTAAGGACATATTACTGACCTTTAGTTGCACAGTTTCTAGATTATAAGTTCACAGATCCTTCCCTTCAAACATATAATTTAATTTAAGAATACATGTAATAGGGTAATGGCAAATCTTACATAACAAATAACAGGACCAGGTGTGGCGGCTCATGCCTGTAATCCCAGCACTTTGGGAGGCTGAGGTGGGCGGATCAACTTGAGGCTAGGAGTTTGAGACCAGCCTGGCTAACATGGTGAAACCCCATCTCTACTAAAAATACAAAAAATGAGTTGGGTGTAGTAGCACACACCTGAGACTGAGGCGTGAGAACTGCTTGAGCCTGGGAGGTGGAGGTTGCAGTGAGCTGAGATTGCGCCACTGCACTCCAGCTTGGGCGACAGAGCAAGACTCTGTCTCAAAAAATAACAATGATAACAGAAGAAATATACCACAGGTTAAAGAGAATATTAAGCAGTTAAGATATAACAGAAACTCTGTTTGATGGTTTACATATGTGTTCTTATTTAATTGCTATAGTAGCCAAGCAGGGTAGGTATTAAGCCCTTTTAACAGATGGGGAAACTGAGACCATGCTTCAACAAATTTTGTTCTGTCTGCCTGAAATGTTTTTGCACTGAGACACTGTACACAGTTGTCAGGCTAGTAAACTTACACATTTCTTTTAATTTCAGTTCCTTTATAGCCTCTTCTGTGGAGCTTTTCTGACTCCCACAGGTCAGCGTAATTGCTTTTTCTCTTATGACCTACGGTTCTCTGTTATATAGCCATTAAACTAGGCCTGTGGAATGTAATGTCCATGCTTTTTTCTTTCTACAACATTAGGTACTTTTCAAATGAAATGTCTAAGAATTTATTGTTTCCTATGTACCAAAAATGATTTATTTCATACAAGTAAACTATAATAACAATCATATGAATAATCCATTTTGTATAGCACTCTACAAATCTCTCCTCTCTTAACTAGTCCTCAGTTATCTTTGTGGGCTCCTTTACTGCTGCTCATCCTTTAACTCTCCCATCATCAAGTTTCTCCCCTTGTCCTTACTTCACCTTCTCCCTAGGCAATCTCATGCCATGTCTTCACCTACTTTTCTTAAGACTTTCAGGCCTCTCCTGAAATATCTTTCCTGAGCCTTTGGCCCATTTTTTTCAACTGCCTTCTGGAAAGGTGCTTCAAATATACCATATAGAAATATAACTATCACTCTCTAACCTAAATTTTGTCTTCTTAGGTTTCCTATCTGAATAAATGGCATTGCCTTCCTTATAGTTACCTTGATTCTTTCCCTTTCTTCTCCTTTAAATATGATTTAGTCTATTGTGCTGCCTAAGTAGTTCTCTGATCTGTACACATCTCTCTCCAAGATGAATCTTCTTTTTGTTAGGCTATAATTCTTACTTGGATTTCTCTTTATTTGTTTTGCTTTTGTTTTACCTGGATTTCTGCATAAATCCTCAACTAGTCTCTCTGCCCCTAGTCTTTTCTGCCTCCTGGGCTCAAGCTATCCTCCCACCTCAGCCTCCCAAGTAGTGGGGACTACAGGCGCACACCACCACACCCAGCTAATTTTTGTATTTTTTGTGGACGTGGGGTTTCACTATGTTGCCCAGGCTGGTCTCAAACTCCTGAGCTCAAGGGATCCACCCACCTTGACCTTCCAAAGTGCTGGGATTACAGGCATGAGCCACCGCACCCGGCCTCTCCTAGTCTTTTACGATGGTAACAAAACTATAAAGTACGTAACAATAAACATTACCAAAAATGTGTAAGACCTTATTGGAGAAAAGTATTAAATTGTATTAAATAGAATAAATGGAGAAAGATACACTGTTCATGAATGAAAATACATAGTACATGTATATACAAGTCAATTCCTCCCAAAATGAAATAGAAATTCAGTGCATTTTCATTCAAAACTTCAATATAGTTTCTTTGTGGAACTTGATAAGCAGATTCTAAAATTCATTTGGTAAAAGTCTTAAGAGAACTTTGAAGACCAAGGTCAACCTTCTGAGGTCTTCAAACTTTTGAGGTCACTACAAACTTTTTGAATAAATTTGATGTATGGGGCCAGGCAGAGTGGCTCACACCTGTAATCCCACCACTTTTGGAGGCCAAGGCAGGAGGATCACTTGAACCCAGGAGTTCGAGACCAGTCTGGATAACATAGGGAGACCCTGTCTCTACAAAAAAAAAGAAAAATTAATTAGCCAGGCATGGTGGCATGTGCCTGTGGTCTCACCTACTTGGGAGGCCGAGCCCGGGAGGTTGAGACTGTAGTCAGCCGTGATCACACTACTGCACTCCATCCTGGGTGAGAGTGAAACTCGGAGAAGAAAAAAAAAATTGATATATGGTAAAAGATACGATAAAGTGAAAAAACACCAAACCACATATTGTTTATATACATTTATTAAAAGTATAAAAGCATGGAAAAGAAATACAACTATAGGTTTATTTTATGAAACTGTAAGTTTATATTTTACTCTCCCTTAGGAAGAGGGAGATAGGAATGAGCAAAGAATTTCATTTTTTTAAAAAAAGGAGTTAATTACACTCCCACCAACAGTATATAAACATTCCACTTTCTCTGCAACCTTGCCAGCACCTCTTATTTTTTTATTTTTTAATAGTAGCCATTCTGACTGGTGTGAGATGGTATCTCATTATGGTTTTGATTTACATTTCTCCAATAATCAGTAATATTGAACTTTTTTCATATGCTTGTTGGCCACATAATACGTCTTCTTTTGAAAAGTGTCAGTTCATGTCCTTTGCCCCTTTTTTAATGGAGTTGCTTTTAAATTTGTTTAAGTTCCTTGTAAATGCTGGATAATAGACCTTTGTCAGATTCATAGTTTGCAAAAATTTTCTCCCATTCCATAGGTTGTTTGTTGACTCCATTGATAGTTTGCTTTTGCTGTGTAGCTCTTTCATTTAACTACATCCCATTTGTCAATTTTTGCTTTTGTTGCAATTGCTTTTGGCATCTTCATCATGAAATCTTTGCCCGTTCTCATGTCCAGAATGATATTGCCTAGGTTGTCTTCCAGGTTTTGTATAGTTTTGGGTTTTACACTTAACTCTTTAATCCATCTTGAGTTAATTTTTGTATATGGTGTAAGGAAGGGGTCCCATTTCAATCTTCTGCATGTAACTAACCAGTTATCCCAGCACTATTTGTTAAATAGGAAATCATTTCCCCCATTGCTTGTTTTTGTCAGCTTTGATAAAGATTGGATGGTTGTAGGTGCATGGCCTTATTTCCGGGCTCTCTATTCTGTTTCATTAGTCTATTTGTTGGTTTTTATACCAGTACCATTTTGTTTTGGTTACTGCAGGCCTGTAGTATAGTTTGAAGTCTGGTAGCCTGATGCCTCCAGCTTTGTTCTTTTTGCTTAGGATAGCCTTGGCTATTTGGGCTCTTTTTTTGGTTCCGTATGAGTTGTGGACAACAGTTCAGTGATTCATTAAAATCCTAAAACCAGAATTACCATTTAACCTAACAATCCCATTACTAGGTATATACCCTAAGGAATATAAATCATTCTGTCATGAAGACACATGCACACGTATGTTCACTGCAGCACTATTCACAATAGCAAAGACAAAGAATCAACCTGAATGTCCCTCAGTGGTATACTGGATAAAGAAAATGTGTACATATATACACCATGGAACACTATGCAGCCATAAAAAAGAATGAGATCACGTACTTTGCAGGAACATAGATGGAGGTGGAGGCAAACTAGCTAAGGAACAGAAAACTAAATACCACATGCTCTCACTTACAAGTGGGAGCTAACTGATGAGAACACATGGACACATAGAGGGGAACAATAGACACTGGGGCCTATTGGACAGTAGAAGGTGTGAGGAGGGAAAGGTTCAGGAAAAATGACTAATGGGTACTAGATTTAATACTTGGGTGATGAAATAATCTGTACAACAAACCTCCACAAGTTTACCTGTATAAGAAACCTGCACATGTACCCCTGAACTTAAAAGTTTAAAAAAATTAAAGGAGAAGTCTGGCAGAATGTCAACACTTGCATAGGTTGCCAGTTACATACATGGGTATTGTTTTATTATATCTTTGAAGTATTTTATATTAAAATAAAAGGAGGCCAAAACATTACAATCAAAAGAAGCAACAGAAATTAAGTTCCAGAAATTAGGACAAATACAAACAAAAGAGGGAATGTACAAACTAGGTAACTCATCAAAGAAATTTAGAAAATGTAGCATTCTAGAGCCATTTTGTGTGTGAGCAATACCCCTCTACCAGAACTGACCCTAACAATAACCCTGGATTATCCAGAAATAAAGTTAAAATATACACAATATACTAAAGAAAAAAGGAGCCTCTTTTTTAAAGGTTTAATGGGAAATTTATTCATCTAGAATCTTTATTACTTGGTAGTATTAATAAATCAGGCTCTTTATGTGAATTTTAAAGTAAATAGGCTCTAAAAATTTGTTTCTAATCTCACATTATTTAATTGCTTATTGTTTTTAAACCAGATTTCCTGCAACTTCGCCACTTAAAACTCTACCACGAAGGCATCCAGAATTGAGAAAAAACAACATAGAGAACTTTTCCAAAGATAAAGATAGTATTTTTAAATTACGAAACTTATCTCGTAGAGCTCCTAAAAGGCATGGATTACATTTATCTCCGGTAACACATCCTTTTACTAATTACTAGTTTAAATATAATTATGATGTACTCAGTAATAGAATCATTAAAAGTAAATGATTCTTTAATATTTAAAGCCAGAACTGAAACCTCCTAACCTACATTACATTCTAAAAATGTATATATAAAATTGTTTGTAACCCATAGAAAGAGTAATAAAAATGGTAGTGAGACATAATTGAAAATAACAGTTATATAATTTAAGTGTGTTTTGGTTTAAATTGATTTGAGGGTGGTAGGGACAACTGCAAAATTAAAAACTCCAGTACCATTTACATTATTTCTTCGGGAGACACTTTATAGCTCCACAATGGACTGATAGTAATAGAATTATTGTTGCTTTCAATATGTAAAAAATTTGAGCATAACAGATTAAACCAAAATAATCCTTTTTTCAGGAAAATGGTGAGAAAATAAAGCATGAAATAATCAATGAAGATCAAGAAAATGCAATTGATAATAAAGAACTAAGCCAGGAAGATGTTGAAGAAGTTTGGAGATATGTTATTCTGATCTAGTAAGATAAAATTAAGCTTTAATGAAGTTTCTGAAGTGTTCTGATTATTAATTTGACATTTTCATCAAAATATGCAAATGAATCAGAACAGATTAATTCTCAAAGCTTAGAATGCAACCTGTATATGTGTTTTTAAATAAATACTCTTGTTATAGCTCTAGTAGAGTAGAAACTGAATGTTTTGATATGATTCACCTTTTCTTTGAATCAACATTGTGGCCATAGTTTGGGATATATATTGGAATCCTTTTAAGATTATTGAGATAAATATATTTGAAAGGGGATACTAAATATAAGTCTTAGAAATTTGGTTAAGAAAAATAAAATATTCTGATGGCTTTGTTTACTAGTCATTCATTCATATGTATAATCTATCCTATTTATGAAGAAAAAAAGTTAATATTCTTTCTTCTATTTAGCCTGCAAACCATTTTAGGTGTGCCATCCCTAGAAGAAGTCATAAATCCAAAACAAGTAATTCCCCAATATATAATGTACAACATGGCCAATACAAGTAAACATGGAGTAGTTATACTACAAAACAAATCAGGTTGGTATTAATAAAATAATTGGAACTTTTAAAAACTTGCCAACAAGGTTGCAGCTATAGTAGTGTAAAGAGAGACCCAAATGTTGAAAATAGAATACTTTCATGGAGCATCAGAGGGGCTATCATAAGTTCTGTAGTAATAACAATGGAATAATTTTTGAGTGAGTATTATTCATGCTAGTATAAGAAATATTTTATCTGCTAAGATAGATTCATGCATGGTATTTAAAAAATGACAAAGTTAAGCATCCAAAAGGTATACAAATATAAGAAAAGTTTTGATTAAGCACATTTTTGTTGAGGGCCTCCAACGTATCAGACATTGTGCTAAAGATTAATAAGTAAGATAGAAATGGTCCATACTTTCATGAGGCTTACATGAGTAGTTATGTACAAATCAACAGAAGTCAAACATATATACAAAACTGTAATAACACAACAAAATAAGCTCAGACTTTCAAGATGAGGATTCTAAAGGGACTGGCTTTTTTGTTTTATATATTTATATAGTTGATTGATTTCAGATTTAGATACAAAAATCAGGGAAATAATTCCAGCAAGATAGATGTATTAGAAAACTTAAGATTGTGGGAAAGGTATTCATAAATCTCTCAAAATTGTAGCTAATGTCTTTATGATAAGTTTCTGGCTGTGGAATTAACTGACATATATTACTTTGGTTTTCTTTTTATGGGCAAGAACTTTGAGTTTTTAATTGTAGGAGCAAAAGGTAAATGTTAAAACTGATGAGTTTGCTATGTGGCATATGCATGTGGCTGTAGACCAGTCCCTTCTTCCATTACCTAAAATAATATGGTTAACAATATATTCCCTCATTTAAGATTTCTATTCTTTGTAACCCTGTGTAAAACAAATGCTATGGCCGGGCACGGTGGCTCACGCCTGTAATCCCAGCACTTTGGGATGCCAAGGCGGGTGGATCACGAGGTCAGGAGATCGAGACCACGGTGCAACCCCGTCTCTACTAAAAATACAAAAAATTAGCCGGGTGCGGTGGCGGGTGCCTGTAGTCCCAGCTACTCGGAGAGGCTGAGGCAGGAGAATGGCGTGAACCTGGGAGGCGGAGCTTGCAGTGAGCCGAGATCGTGCCACTGCACTCCAGCCTGGGCGACAGAGCGAGACTCTGTCTCAAAAAAAAAAAAAAAAAATGCTATATTTCTATGGAACATACTTTATTTAGTGTCACTTGAAAGATTTTTAGCAAACTTCACTATAAAAGCAGCATAATAATGAGATACAGTTCATTTCAATCATAGGTCTCACCCAAATCAGTAATATTCAAATAGCATAGCAATAGGCAGAATAGAAACAGGGATGAAGAAAAGATAGTGGTAATAGATAAAAATGAATGTGGAATTTATATCTAAACACTCCCTCAAAATAATCCTCAATTATTTAATTGTTATATGTATTTAATTGTTTTTGTATTTAATTGTTATATGTAATATGAATCAAACTCAGAATCTCTGTAATTGCTTCAGACTTTTTCTATTTTAAAATACTGATTTGATCCTGTCTTATTAAACATATAATACTTTTTAATCCTGGTAATACACACATATACAAGTGTAACATGTATGTGTATGTGTATATATATATAATTGCACATAAGCGTGATATGTTGAAATATACTATCATAAAAAGTGTATGGTTTACTTAGTAATTTTTTTCTGTGTAGATGACCTCCCTCACTGGGTATTATCTGCCATGAAGTGCCTAGCAAATTGTAAGTTAAATGTGTGTGTGTGTGTGTGTGTGTGTGTGTGTGTGTGTGTGTGTGTGTGTGTGTGTGTGTGTGTGTGTGTGTGTGTGTGTGTGTGTGTGTGTGTGATATTGATAGTATTTAACAAGAACCAAGGAAATTTAATAAAGTCCTGATAAAATTAAAGTATATCATTTCTCTTGATATATAAATGAAAGTCTAATAGAATTTATTACATTTTGGAGCCCTTAACTTTTTCTGTTAAGAAAGGTGGTGATTTTTTAATTCAAGCATATTATTTATGGTTTAGTTCATATATATTATAAAGTTATAGCCTAGAGGATCTCAAAGGATTTTTTAAGTGCCTCAGTGAGGCTCAGAGTTCAAACGGCTTGAACTCCTTGGGATTTCTATAGTGTAGAAGCATAGAATACTAGATATATTAATGTGACTTTATGTTATGAAAAAAAGATCATCTGTCATTGTATTAGTTTGTTCTCGTGCTGCTATAAAGAAATACTTGAGACTGGGTAATTTATAAAGCAAAGAGGTTTAATTGGCTCATGGTTCCACAGGTTGTTTAGGAAACATGGCTGAGGAGGCCTCAGGAAACTTACAACTTACAGTCATGGCAGAAGGCAGAGGGGAAGCAGGCATGTCTTACATGGCTGGAGCAGGAGGAAGGTTGTGTGCAGAGGTGGTACACGCTTTTAAACAACCAGATCTTGTGATAACTCACTCAGTATCACAAGAACAGCACCAAAGGGGAAATACATCCCCATAATTCAGTCATCTCCCACCAGGCCCCACCTCCAACACTGGGGATTACCAATTTGGCATGAGATTTGGGTGAGGACAGATCCAAACTTTATCAGTCACTAATCCAGAAATTTTTTTAGCATTTAATTGATCGAGCTTTTTCATAGTGATCAGTGATAATTGATTTTTGTAACATAAAACCCTAGTATGAGTACAAAATCCTAATTGCTTTCAAAGTTAATTTTTTAAATATACAAAGATATAAGCTAAATCATCAAAAGCTAAATTATGTTTTAGTAGTTTTAGTTACAAGTATAACTTTCTAGTTCATACAAAATTAGCATTTTCTAAAATGCTAACAGGGTTTTATTAATGTTCAGGGTAACTTTATATTCCTTTGTTGTCCACTGGGTGTCAATATGATAAAATGACATTGAATAAATAGCAATAAAGTAAATACATTTAGAGAAACATTTTGTTTATCAAATTAAGATAAAAATCTTTATTATGAACTTAAGACTTGAATTTGTCTCTCTACTTTCCAAGTATAGTTAGCTATTCTTCTCTTTCATTCCTTTGCTCATGGTTAAGAATTCAGATAGGCATACTGACAGGGATTTCTCTGACATGTGGTCTTTAGGGATTGTGTCTTCCTTCTCTTTTCAGTCTATGTAATACCTAAATGATACAAATTATATAACTTACTGGATTCCAAATTAGCAACAATGTATTTAGCCAGAGGCAGAGTTAAGACTTACTTTACTTGTTATTCCATCCCCCAGAGTAATTCTGTGAGATGTAGGAATTAGTAATCAATATACCATCCCAATTTTTCCAACAGAGAAAACCAAAGCTTGGAGTATCTTCTTTTAGTGCAAAGGAGCTAGAGCTCAAACCTAGATTCTCTATAAATTCTATATTTTTAATATTTTTAATTCCTGTAAACATGTATTTTCTGTCTTAGAGAACTTTCTAATGATTATCAAATCTTTTATTCCACATACTATTTCTTATGTCCTTAGAAAAATATCTGTTTTGCTCTGTTGTTAAGAGTGTGTGTGTGAATTGTTTTCTTTAATTCTTTTTCAGTGTGTGCTCATATTTGTGTGTCCATACAAAAGTTTGGAAACAGAGAAGAAATATTATTTGGACTTGGGAAGAGAAACATTTTAACTTGAAAGATAGTATAATGGCTCTAAAACCTAGATGCATACCACAGTCATCTAGGTATTTAGCATACCACTAAAGAGACTCTCCAGAGATTCTGTAGGTCAGGAATCTTAAAAAAAATATATATATATATGCCTCCAGAAGATTATTATAGTGAAGGTTCTCAGGTTAGTGTTTGGAAAACACTCAATTAGTGAACCAGAAGCAAACATTTCTAGGTCAGTAAATTTCTGGCCCCGCCTTCATGGATTATGGTCTCTGTAGAGGAGTTTGTATTTTTAATAGGCACATTGGATGATTCTGTGATATAATCCATGAACCACACTTTAAATGTTGTTGGAGCTTTAAAAGTCCTGGGCCTTGCTCTTATTTTACACTGCTCTAACTTCTAATTCAAACTTTGCTAACAGTCTTTTTCATCTTGGGCAAGGTACTCTCAGCCTCAGTTTTCTTATCTATAAAATGAGATCAAATCTTATTTTTGAGGAAAACACAAATGAGTAGGTATGATTATTTCAATAGTTGTGTCAAGCTTAAGAAACAACAATGTAAAGATATTTAAATTCATTAAGGTTATGCTTCATGTCAGACAAAATATATTCATGAAAATGTAAATTTACAAAAAGACAATTTGAAGGAATTATTTGTATTGTCCAAATATTCTTTCCTTACAAAATGAATTACAATAAAATCTTATTAAACTAAGCTTCCCTAATGCTTTTAAAATGATATTAAAATTTTGCTTTATGTGTGATTTTTCAGGTATACAAATGTTAAAATAAAACAAAATACTAGCAATTGACTGCTTCTAGTGGAAAGATAATGAGGAAGAATGAGATATACCCTTTAAATTTTTGAACTGTAGCAGAATTTGTTGTTAAACCTAGCTCCTTCATGAAATACAGATTTTATACTTTTTATATTTAAAAATTGTATTTAAATCAAAATATACTTTACCTTTTTCTCTTGCCTTCTACTTCTTAGGGCCAAGAGGCAATGATATGAATAATCCAACTTATGTTGGATTTGAACGAGATGTATTCAGAACAATCGCAGATTATTTTCTAGATCTCCCTGAACCTCTACTTACTTTTGAATATTACGAATTATTTGTGAACATTTTGGGTATGTATGGATTTTACTGATTTTAGTTCATTTTGTTAGTTTTCAAATTTCTTCTAATTTAGAAGATCTAAAACCATAGGTAAATATGAAGATGGCAGCCTACAAATTACTTTAAAATTCAGTGAAATAAGGTCCCCAGGTTACTCATACTTCCGCCCAGCCAACTACCAATTTGGGACTTCCCTCAACCCCCTACCAGATTCAATAATTCACTACAATGATTCACAGAACTCAGAAAAGCACTTTACCTATGACTATTAGTTTATTATAAAAGCTAGATCTCAAGAATAGCCAAATGGAAGAGTTACACAGAACAAGGTATGTGGGTGTTGGTGGCACAGAGTTTCTCTACCCTTTCTAGTCATGCCGTGATCGCAGCACATCCATGTGTTCACCAACCTAGAAACTCCCTCAGCCTGCATGTTTTAGAGTTTTAATTGAAGTTTAATTACCAAGGCATGACTGACCAAGTCGTTGGCTACTGTTGTCAATTGAACTCAATCTCTAGCCCCTTTCTCCTCCCACAAGGTTGTATGTAGGTGATGAAAATTCGAACCATGGCCGGCCCTCAGTTACCTTAGCATGAACTCAGATATGCTGAAATAGCCTTGTTATGAGTAACCAAAAACTTCTATCACTCAGGAAATTTCAAGGGTTTTTAGGAGCTCCATACCAGGTACCAAGGACAAAGATCAAATATATGTATTTTATTATACCACAATTATCTTATATTTATGAGGTTTCTAGTACTTACAGACTGAGAACAGATTTTTTAAACATATTCTGGCTCAATCCATTTAATTAGGCTGTTGAAATAATTTTTTAAAGTTATATTACAAGTGGGAAAACCACTCATCTGTCTTGCACGTTTGTAACCGAATGTTGCATGTGTCCTATTTAAGTGGCTTCTGAATTAAGCAACTACTGTGTATACTATACTAACAATATATACTATAGTAATGCTTTATTTTTTAACTTTACTATTGTTTTTGTTTTATTTTTGTCCACTGTCAAACAGTTGCATCTTAATTTTTGTTTCATTTCCTGGTAGTTGTTTGTGGCTACATCACAGTTTCAGATAGATCCAGTGGGATACATAAAATCCAAGATGATCCACAGTCTTCAAAATTCCTTCACTTAAACAATTTGAATTCCTTCAAATCAACTGAGTGCCTTCTTCTCAGTCTGCTTCATAGAGAAAAAAACAAAGAAGAATCAGATTCTACTGAGAGACTACAGATAAGCAATCCAGGATTTCAAGAAAGACGTGCTAAGAAAATGCAGCTAGTTAATTTAAGAAACAGAAGAGTGAGTGCTCATGACATAATGGGAGGAAGTTGTCATAATTTAATAGGGTTAAGTAGTATGCATGATCTATCCTCTAACAGCAAACCAAGATGCTGTTCTTTGGAAGGAATTGTAGATGTGTCAGGGAATTCAAGTAAAGAGGCATCCAGTGTCTTTCATCAATCTTTTCCGAACATAGAAGGACAAAATAATAAACTGTTTTTAGAGTCTAAGCCCAAACAGGAATTCCTGTTGAATCTTCATTCAGAGGAAAATATTCAAAAGCCATTCAGTGCTGGTTTTAAGAGAACCTCTACTTTGACTGTTCAAGACCAAGAGGAGTTGTGTAATGGGAAATGCAAGTCAAAACAGCTTTGTAGGTCTCAGAGTTTGCTTTTAAGAAGTAGTATAAGAAGGAATAGTTATATCAATGCACCAGTGGCTGAAATTATCATGAAACCAAATGTTGGACAAGGCAGCACAAGTGTGCAAACAGCTATGGAAAGTGAACTCGGAGAGTCTAGTGCCACAATCAATAAAAGACTCTGCAAAAGTACAATAGAACTTTCAGAAAATTCTTTACTTCCAGCTTCTTCTGTGTTGACTGGCACACAAAGTAAGGCTGTTGCTTTCAATGCATGCAATATTAACTTTTAGTGTTTACTAACTCTGTGTTTTGCTTACCTGGCTTTTCTTCCTTGATGTTGCTTAATTTTTTTTCCTCCAAGAGGAATTATTATAAAAGACTTTTGTCTGTGACATAACCAAGATTTATTCTATTTACCTAAAGCACTTATTTTCTTTTTTGCAATTTCATTTATTCTGAGTCACTTTATTTGTAATAAGTGAAGAATTTTAATACTTAGAAATAAGTTGTAAAGAAAATAATGAGAATCTTACCATGCTTTAGAGGAATGTAATTTCTAGAAATAGTTAAAAGAAATGAAATACTAAGATATTATTTTACCTTCTTTATATAGTTGTATATACTGGCAGTATGAAAGCAACTAGTGTCATTGATGATTTTGGGGGGGCGGGTATTTTTGTATTCTAGGTTTGCTGCAACCTCATTTAGAGAGGGTTGCCATCGATGCTTTACAGTTATGTTGTTTGTTACTTCCCCCACCAAATCGTAGAAAGCTTCAACTTTTAATGCGTATGATTTCCCGAATGAGTCAAAATGTTGATATGCCCAAACTTCATGATGCAATGGGTACGAGATCACTGGTAAGTTGATTTCTTATGGAAAGAATAAGTCTGATTCATAAACCAAAATAAAAAACCAAACTACGTAAAAGTACTACTCAAGTGATGTCTTAGTCTTAAAGTGCTAGATTCTTAGGTTGGAAAGGCTCTTTAGCCTTTCTTAGCAGCAAAATTTTGGTGTATTAATCTTTTGTGCACACTCTGTTATACTTTCACATGCTGGTGTTAATCTTGACTAAGGACTTTGCCTGCTCATTCATCCTGAATCACCTCAGAGTGATTGACCAGTCAGACCACGTTATGTTGCCTTGTCAATTGTTTGGTGGATAAGGAAGAGGAAATGTAGGTACTGTTGAAAGCTTAAGGAGACTATCACTGTGGACGCAGAGAACTAATGGAACTTAATACAGTAAGTCAGTGTTTCAGAGAACATAGTAATGGAAAAGTAGGTCATTGTGGACAAGAAGTTGGGAAGCACTATTGCCAAACAGCCTTAGGCTCCTTGTGAAAATGAGGACAAGGGCATTTATGTGCAGATAATTGATTGGAAATGAACTCTTGAAATAATATCTTTAATCTCTCTCTTTTTTTTTAAGTCACCACTTCCTCAAAATGCAACTTCAATTTACAAGAGGTTCTTATAGCAAGGAATCTGGAGTTACGCTTTCTTCCACTCATTATTAAAGATAGTTCTTTAACAATGACAGACCTAATATAAAGAAGAAGAATTATTCTTGAGTAATTATAGCACTATTAAAAAGCATAGGAAGTTTATAGAGGAAGATGTTTTCAGAGACATGACTGGGAAGGTGATCATTTTGGTTTTGCACTTTTAGGATTTGAAGTCATAGGACCTCTAAGAGAAATTGAAATTTATCCAACAGAATGTTGGAAATATGAGCCAGGTGAAGAAAGATCAGGGGAGAATGCAAATTGTTTTGGTCATTTACATAGGCATAGTACTTGAAGCTATGAGAGTGGATGAGCTCTACAAGGCTAAGAATGTGGAGAAAGAGCAAAAAGCTGAGGTCGAGCCATGGAAGGAGACAGGAAACGCTGACTGATGTGTAGGAATAAAACTAAAAATCTATCAATTCTATAAATATTCTGATCATCTACTATGTGTGAAATATTTAAAACAGAATTCTGATTTCTAAGTATTTTAGAATGAGGTGTGTGTGCGTATTACAGTTAGAGGGTTACATAGATATAAGTGAGAGTAACGAGAGTAATAAGTGAGAGTAATCAATTTTATCCCAGGATTTGAAGATCCCATAAGATGGAATTGAAAAATGTGTGTTTTAAATTGCTGTCTAAAGAATGACAGAATAAGCATTTTTAAAAACCATTTTCCAGCATTTCAAAAGCTAAATGGCATCAGCTTTGCAACCACTTATGAATAGAAGTGTTCTATATGTTACACATTCTCCTGGTTTGTGTTTTTTTGTGGGTTTCATTTAATGTAATTAGTTATTGTTCTCTGACAATCTTTAAGCTTAAACAACATATATATGTGGTATTAATAGAACCTATGGTGTTTACTGATAAAATTGTGACAAAATTGTAGAAAAACCAAAGCCTTTTATAATTCTTGGGAATTACATTAAGGATATACTTTTTTTTTTTTTTTTTTTTTCTGGTTACACAAGATCACACTCTGTTACCCAGGCTGGAGTACAGTGGTGTGATCACAGCTCATTGCACCCTGGAATTCCCGGGCTCAAGAAATCCTTCTGCCTCACTCTCCCAAGTAGCTGGAACCGCAGGCATGCACCATCATGCCTGGCTAGTTTTTTATTTCTTTGTAGGTATAGGGTTTCACTATGTTGCCTAGGCTGGCTTCGAATTCCTTGCCTTGAGTGAGCCTCTCACCTCAGCCTCCCAAAGTGCTTAGATTACAAGCATGAGCCACCATGCTCAGCCATGGAAAAACTTCAAAAAGGATTTAAGTATAATCAAATTCTTACATTTCTAACTGTATAAATCATTGTCCTCATTTTTAAACTGAGGGCTGCTTATCACTTTATCCCAATACTTCACATAATGCTACCTGGAAATTACTGATATTCCAGTTTGTATGCAACCTTAGCTTTTTAAGTTCACATATTTTAATGTTTTTCTAGATGATACATACCTTTTCTCGATGTGTGTTATGCTGTGCTGAAGAAGTGGATCTTGATGAGCTTCTTGCTGGAAGATTAGTTTCTTTCTTAATGGATCATCATCAGGAGATTCTTCAAGTACCCTCTTACTTACAGACTGCAGTGGAAAAACATCTTGACTACTTAAAAAAGGGACATGTAAGTATTGTGAGTCTTAAAATTCTCTGCAATAGTCATTTGCAAGTGGCAAACTCATCTCAAAGTAGCTTAATCAAAAAGGGAGACTTTATCAGCTCCCATAAACAACCTCTGAAAGTCAGGAGTGTAGACAGAATCTGGGACTCCAATAGCTATATGACTCTTTCCATCCCTCCATCTCTTGTTTCTGTGCTGATCCTGTGTTTGACAATGGCTCCTTCACATGATGAGGCATGTGGCTAGTTGAAGTTCATGAGTTAGAGCTTTACATTTGCAATTCGAAGGAAAAAGAGCCATTCCTCCATCTCCAATTTTAAAAGCTCTGGATATAGACTCTTAGCCTAGTTGAGGTTAAATATGCATCGTTTAGGTTGTTAAGAGTGAGTAGGATGGAGATAGGGCCTTACTCTGATTGGTTCTACACAAATTAAAGGAGAATTTATTCTTCACAAAAGGTGAAGGTAGAGGGGGTAAAATGGGAAGGAACTATTAGAAGAAGGAGAGAAGGAATATTGAGCAGCCAAAGTAACAGACATCTACTGTATTCTGTCTTTGGCTGCCCAACACGTTTATGTTTTTCCATACATACCATTCTAATATTGCCCTGGCTTATAATTATAACTATCTCCTAGAATTTCTGTCTTATCAGAAGACGTTAGAAGCTCTGCCTATGTCCCTAGGCCTCAAAAAAAAAAAACATGAAAACTAAAAATATTTCATTTCAGTAAATATGCTGATCATCTACTACCTGCACTGTCAGAACATTAAAGCCTTAAAATGAATTAGGATAACACTTAGATTGTTATTTTATAGTTAAAAGAATAAAACCCATAGTTAATGGCAATAATTATAATACCTGTCTTTATTTAATGTTTATTGTGTGCTGAGCCCTTTCTATATATTTTCTTATGTAATTTCCATTTTAATGATGAAGAAACAGACCAAGAAAAGTTAAATGCATTGTTGAATGCTACAAACCAAGTAGATTATGGAGCTGGGGTTTAGAACCTACTGACTTACACACCTCTACTGCATAATACATGGTTTTTTTAATGTGCTGAATGTTTGATTGGTGGTAAATCAATAGGTGCTAGATCCCATCAAAAGAATACTTTATCATATAAGAACATGACCAGAATTAACAGACTTACATCATTTTGTTCACTACAGATTGAAAATCCTGGAGATGGACTATTTGCTCCTTTGCCAACTTACTCATACTGTAAGCAGATTAGTGCTCAAGAGTTTGATGAGCAAAAAGTTTCTACCTCTCAAGCTGCAATTGCAGAACTTTTAGAAAATATTATTAAAAACAGGAGTTTACCTCTAAAGGAGAAAAGAAAAAAACTAAAACAGGTAAGAGAATGAGCAAGTTCTCAATCATGTAAATATTTTCTAATGTGTTGTTCCTGGTTGTTAATAACATTTAGAATCTACTTTCTTATTTTAATATTTTACATTTTCAGTTTGAGGTATATAGACTATATATTATGATGACTTGTATATGTGCATTAACCTAAAACATGTCAGTACCTACCTGAATTTGCTCTTTATCCTGAATTTTAAAATAATACCAACAAAAATAATATATACTCTCCTTTTTCACTAGTATTCTGTATAATCATAGCTTGGATTAGCCTGGGAAAGCAATTATAAGGTATGGATACGTATCTTTGAGTGACTTATCACTATGTTTTAGAATTTTTAGCTCTGAAAGCCCAGTAGCCACATGATTTTGGCATGTCTAATTCTAAGTCTGAAACACTGAAAGACATATGAATACTAGATGCCTATGCCCTTCATAGGTTTTACCAGTGGGAAAGAAGATCCGGAATTTAGGGAGAGAATTAACATCAGAAGAGAAAGAATCCTAAAATGTTAATGTTAATGAGATCTAAGAGACCTTATAGTATTCACATGAGAAGAGAGAGGAAAAGGCAAGGATAAAATGAAAGGATACTAATCTCTATAATACTTCTTTGAGAAAGACACTGAATTCTTATAAAATGTTGAGCACTGCTTCAGCTTGGGAAATAATGTTAAATACCTTATAATTTCTCACCTCATTTTTAAGTTTCAGAAGGAATATCCTTTGATATATCAGAAAAGATTTCCAACCACGGAGAGTGAAGCAGCACTTTTTGGTGACAAACCTACAATCAAGCAACCAATGCTGATTTTAAGAAAACCAAAGTTCCGTAGTCTAAGATACTAACTGAATTAAAAATTATGTAATACTTGTGGAACTTTGATAAATGAAGCCATATCTGAGAATGTAGCTACTCAAAAGGAAGTCTGTCATTAATAAGGTATTTCTAAATAAACATATTATGTAAGGAAGTGCCAAAATAGTTGTTTATCAATGTGAGACTCTTAGGAAACTAACTAGATCTCAATTGAGAGCACATAACAATAGGTGATACCAAATACTTTTTGTTTTTAACACAGCTATCCAGTAAGGCTATCATGATGTGTGCTGAAATTTTATTTACTTGAATTTTGAAAACTGAGCTGTGTTAGGGATTAAACTATAATTCTGTTTTTAAAAGAAAATTTATCTGCAAAAGTGCAAGTTCTGAGATATTAGCTTATGAATTAGTTGTTTGGGGTTACTTCTTTGTTTCTAAGTATAAGAATGTGAAGAATATTTGAAAACTCAATGAAATAATTCTCAGCTGCCAAATGTTGCACTCTTTTATATATTCTTTTTCCACTTTTGATCTATTTATATATATGTATGTGTTTTTAAAATATGTGTATATTTTATCAGATTTGGTTTTGCCTTAAATATTATCCCCAACTGCTTCAGTCATTCATTTGTTCAATATATATATTTTGAATTCTAGTTCTCATAATCTATTAGAAGATGGGGATATAAAAGAAGTATAAGGCAATCATATATTCATTCAAAAGATATTTATTTAGCAACTGCTATGTGCCTTTCCTTGTTCCAGATATGCGGAGACAATGATAAATAAAACATATAATCTCTTCCATAAGGTATTTATTTTTTAATCAAGGGAGGTACACCTATCAGATGCTTAAAATAATAACACTACCCACTGAAATCAGGGCATATAGAATCATTCAGCTAAAGAGTGACTTCTATGATGATGGAACAGGTCTCTAAGCTAGTGGTTTTCAAACTGGTGCACATTAGACTCACCCGAGGAGATTTAAAACAGCCTATATGCCCAGGGCCTAACTTATACTAATTAAATCTGAATTTTGGGGATGTTGTATAGGGATTAGTATTTTTTTTAATCTAGGTGATTCCAATATTCAGCCAACTGTGAGAATCAATGGCCTAAATGCTTTTTATAAACATTTTTATAAGTGTCAAGATAATGGCACATTGACTTTATTTTTTCATGGGAAGAAAATGCCTGCCAAGCATAAATGACTCTCATCTTAAAACAAGGTTCTTCAGGTCTGCTTGACTGTCTTGGTACAAACTTGAAGCAAGTTGCCTTCTATTTTTTACTCCAAGATTGTTTCATATCTATTCCTTAAGTGTAAAGAAATATATAATCCCTGGGTTGTAATAAAATTTTAATGTTTAATGACTATTCTCATTTCTCAATGTAATTTCATACTGTTTCTCTATAAAATGATAGTATTCCATTTAACATTACTGATTTTTATTAAAAACCTGGACAGAAAATTATAAATTATAAATATGACTTTATCCTGGCTATAAAATTATTGGACCAAATTGAATTCTTTCTAAGGCATTTGTATACTAAAACTTTTATTGTTTATACATATAGATATGTAAAATGTGGATTATGTTGCAAATTGAGATTAAAATTATTTGGGATTTTGTAACAATATAATTTTGCTTTTGTATTATTGACAAATATATAAATAATTAATAAAGGCAGGAAACTCATTTGCATTAATGTACATGCAATTGAGATTACAAAATACATGGTACAATGCTTTAATAACATAAACTCTGCCAGTCAGGTTTGAATCCTACTATGCTATTAACTAGCTAGTAAACTCAGACAAGTTACTTAACTTCTCTAAGCCCCAGTTTTGTTATCTATAAAATGAAGATGATGATAGTACCTCTCTAGGATTGCGAGGATTAAGTAGGATAATGCATATAAAGTGTTAGCACAGTGTCTTGCATAGAATAAGCACTCTATAAATATCAGCTTTTACTAGAATCACCTAGGATTATAGCACTAGAAGAGATCTTAGCAAAAATGTGGTCCTTTCTGTTGCTTTGGACAGACATGAACCAAAACAAAACTACGAACAATTGATGAATCTTATTAACTATCTTTTCATTATGAGACAAAGGTTCTGATTATGCCTACTGGATGAAATTTTTTAATCTAGTCAAGAGGGAAAATTTGATGAGGAAGGAAGGAATGGATATCTTCAGAAGGGCTTCACCTAAGCTGGAACATGGATAGATTCCATTCTAACATAAAGATCTTTAAGTTCAAATATAGATGAGTTGACTGGTAGGTTTGGTGGTAGTTGCTTTCTCGGGATATAAGAAGCAAAATCAACTGCTACAAGTAAAGAGGGGATGGGGAAGGTGTTGTATATTTAAAGAGAGAAAGTGTGAAAAAGTCTAATTGTGGGAATGCACAGGTTTCACCAGATCAAATGATGTCTGGTTATTCTGTAAATTATAGTTCTGATCCCAGAAATTACTGCCTCTGCCATCCCTAATATCTTCTAATTGGTATATAATGACCCACTCTTCTCACGTTATCCAAACAGTCATGTGGCATTTAGTAATGGAACGTACATAGAATTTCCCACTGACTTACCTTTCTGTCGTTGGGAAACTTAAACTCTGAATCTTCTCATCTATACAATGTGAATTAAAATATCTACCTAACTGAGTTGTGATTGTAGTGAAAGAAAGGCAATATATTTAAATCTTGAATTTAGCAAGCCCATTTTCGATTTTTACGTCCTTTCCTCTTGCCTTGCATTGAGTTTAAGATCTCTACTAATTAAAACTCTTTTGCTATCAAGTTTCTTTTCTTGTATCTCACAATATATTTTCTACCCTATCAGTGGTAATATTTTTTACCTCGTTTTTGGTGAAATTAAAGATGGTTATGGAATTTTATATCCTAGTAATCTGTACCACCAAGAGATATACCACCCTTTTATTTTGAAAGTGAGAGAGAGAGAGAGAGAATGCGTGTGCGTGCATGCGTGTGTGTGTGTGTGTGTGTGTGTGTGGTGTTATTTGAAGAATTTCCGGGAAAGAAATGAAGGATAGCTAGTTTTAATATTAAATTAAATTGAAAGAGAATCGTTTCACCAAAATAAATTTAACAGTTCTAAATACAGTAAGTACAGAAACTCAGACTTATGTATTTACTCAGAATTAACTTTTACTAGGAATGCTTTGTTTTCTCAGAACTGGGAGAAACATATATGTTAGTTGTTTTTATGTCTTCTGAAAACCTCTCAGAAGTGTAGTGAGGAAACAGAATTTATAAGATAAGTGAAAGTATTGTTCGACTTTTGCTCATTATAAAAACTCACAATTTTTCTACCAAAGCCTACCTTCATGTATATTAGTGGACTTCCAAATTGTCTCTTCTATCATACGCAACTAGGAAATGAGATAAAATACATGAAACAACTTTTTTCAAACATTGGACTACGGGTAATGCAGGGCTGTGATCCCCAAGAGGGAAAACAGGTGATGAGCCTTGTGATTGCCCCAGATAACTGCCTGAAGGCAGTTGCCAGCAGAGGAACCAAAATAAAGCCCAGTGGTCTCACTGCAATTAAGAAACCAAAGATGACTGAGTTCAGAATGACTCAGGGAGCTGCAAAGAAAAAGAGCTCCAGAGATCTGCAGAGTAGTCCTCCCTAGAGGTTTTCGTTGAGTATTAATTAGCATGGGGCAAAGGAAATGACTTGAGTAGTATATAACAAAGCCAAAGAAAGAATGATTGGAAAGCAGTAAACAGTTCCTGGGTCTCACAGGGCTAAGAATAGTTAACCCATCAGCCAAAATGGAGAGAGCTTGTCATACAGGGGACATTGGGTGGCATCCTCAACATGGTTGTGCTTTAGTAAGTAGGGCCAATTTAGTTTTAGAATAAAAGCTGCTATGGATTTACTCTAACATTTAAAAGCAAGCGTTAAAATGTTCAAATTGGTCTTCAAGCACTGTGTGCCAGAACAAAGTTTCCGACTCAAGAAACAGAGCAAAATCCAGCATTCAGCAATGTAAAAATCACAATGTTGATCATCCAATCAAAAATTACCAGACATGCAAAGAAACAAAAAATATGACACAGAGTCAGGAGAAAAATTAATCAATCAAAACATACCCAGAAATGGTAGAGGTAATGGAATTAACAGGCAAACTTCCAAGGAGTTATTATAATACTCTAGGATAAAAAGAAAATCAGAAATAAAGTAATAGAAATGGAAGACATTAAAAAGATCCAAATAAAAATTCAAGAAATGAAAAATGCAATATCCAAATTGAAAAAAGTACATGGAATGAGATTAACAGAAAATTAGATACAGCAGAAGAGAGGTTGGTGAATTCAAAAATATCAGTAGAAACTAAAATAATATATACAGAGAAAACAAAACTGAAAAAAAATGAAAGGAGCCTCAGTGAGCTGTGTAAAAACATGAAACATTAACATGTGCAATTGGAGGCTGAGAACGAAGGGGAAGAACACAAAATTATTGGCCAAAAATAATGACTAATTTTTTTCTAGATGTGATGAAAAACATAAACTCACAGAAGCTAAAGTAACCTCAAGCAAAAAAAAAAAAACAAAACATAAAACCACACCAAGGCACATATAATCAAGTTGATGAAAACCAGGGATAAAAAGAAAAATCTTAAAAGTAGCCAGAGACAAAATATATACAGAGGAACAAAAAGTAAGAATGAAGGTAGATTTCTTGTCAAAAACTATGCAATCCAGAAAACAATTGAGGGATATGTGATTGTAGATTTGCGAACTTGGCTGGGAGTTGATGTCGGCTTCTTAGGACTACTCCTAGCTTTGTCTTAGATCATGTTCCCCACAATACTGAGACAAATATTTGTGTTTATGAGGTTTACTTGGGAATGACATTTGTAAGAAAGTGATGGAGGTGGGATGGGGCAAAAGAAAAAATTTAACCACGATGCAATTGCAATAAAGGCCTCGGCTGATCCCGTGGGGGGTCCGGGAGCTGTGATGACTTTTCAGAATTGTCCCAAATTAAGAAATGGGGCTGGGTCTTTTACCTTCATATAAACCAGTCAGTGGATATGGGCTGATCCTGGGGAAGAGACGTAACCTCGGTAACGTAGTTCCCTTTAGCCAGGCACAGTTCCTAAAGAGGAATGTAGCCCATATTCCTGACAGCTGGAGGAATAAATGACTCAACTCTGAAAGGATCTGTGCAGAACACCCCACATTCACTACAAGGGACCCCTAGCATTAAAACTAAAAAAAAAAAAAAAAAGAAATGGTTTGTGTTAATGTGTAAGAGACAGAAGGAATGAGAACAATGGTTTTGATTATTTTAAAATTTAATATTGATTATTTCATATTTAAAAAATATATATAGATAGATGATTTGGAAATGAAAGTTTAAATCACCTATAATCTTATCCGGATATGACCCTATGAAAATCTTGGAGTATTCTATCTCCAGAACTTTATATCTCTTAACTACTCAGGAAAAAGTACCTTTTTGTCTTCTAAAGCTTATATGATTAGCTAGGGTTAAAGATTTAAAATAACTTTTCTTAAATATTCATGAGGCTGGGCACGGTGGCTCACATCTGTAATCCCAGCACTTTGGGAGGCCGAGGCAGGCGGATCATCTGAGGTAGGGAGTTCGAGACCAGCCTGACCAACACGGAGAAACCCTGTCTCTACTAAAAATTCAAAATTAGCCGGGTGTGGTGGCACATGCCTGTAATGTCAGCTACTCGGGAGGCTGAGGCAGGAGAATCGCTTGAACCTGGGCGGAGGTTGCGGTGAGCCAACATCACGCCATTGTACTCCAGCCTGGGCAACAAGAGCAAAACTCCATCTCAAAAAAAAAAAAATTCCTGATAACACTAAAAATACAGTGATAAAAGACTTGCCATTTTTGTTTATTACATACAATGTCTCAGACTTTTGTATTCATGTGTTTTCATTAGGTTTCTGATTTATAACTCGGAAATTCCTGCATTCATCTTTAGACGTTAGCAGTCTCCATCTGTCTTCTGATTCCTCAGTCATCTGATTTGTCAGGCAGCACCTTATGCCCAAGCAAAGAATCTGAATCTCTTTCTTTTCTCCAGCTTAATGGATCTTCATGTGTCCCATCCACACAGGCTTATATTCTACCTTTTACTGGATAGACATGCTACTGAGCATTACTCTACTGGTTCATTAAAGTGAAAATTAAATTTCAACATCAACCATAAACTGGAAGGAATTACATGAATTATAAATTACTCAAATATTGGTTGAAATTTAACTTTTGGAATCAGCATTGGATAATTTCTAAAGTAATTCTTTATGCATTTTTTTTTAAGTGACTCTCAGGCAGCAGTGCCATCTGCAGGCCTCCTCTGATGCAGCTCTTTTTAGTTTATGGAAATCTCTTCTTAAAAGGGATTTGGCTCTACTAAATATAGCTTTATAATGTCAAATACAAAGTGATGTTATTCACAAATTTTAAAAGGGTGAATTTACAGGTACAGATCTCTGATAGAAATTTTTTAACCACTAAGCTAATATTGACTGTCTATAGTTATAATCAAAATATCACACATAATGCACAGCATCTGGAATATATATGGAATGAGCATGGATTTTGGGGATCACACAGAACTGCGTTCTTGGGGCTCTTACTTACCAGCTGTGTGAAACCTTTAAAATGTTACTTAAACTTTCTGAGATGCAGGCTTTTTATTTATAATATGGGGATAATATTTTCTTCATTACATGTTTGACAGTTCAAATGACATGTATAAAGTGCCTAGTACAGAATGTGCATACAGTATACCCTCAATTGATAATAGTGCCCTTTTCCTTGAATTTAAAACAGAAGTATCTGTAGACCATTTATTGCTTTTGTGCCCAGAAAATTTAAAAGTTGTGAACATATCATTACCCTTTTAGAGAAAATAGAGTATGAAGGAACTGTCTTCCTAGAAAACTTATCCACCTCTTTTCATTCTGACATCCTTTAAAATTTAGCTATAGATGTATATGTTAATACCTGCATAGAATATTACTGTTAGATAGTTATAAGAAATTGATAAATAGTGGTTGCTGAATTTTGGAGCTATAAAAGGGTCTTATTTCTTAATGTGTATATCCTTGGTATTATTTCAATTTCAATCATGTACAATATTACTTTTTGAAAATAACAACAAAAAAAAACACCTAGAAAAGAAAAATATATGAGACTACCCTTACATTAAAAATGGACGGTAAGGCCAGGCATGGTGGCTAATGCCTGTAGTCTCAGCACTTGGGGAGGCCGAGACAAGCAGATTGCTTGAACCCAGGAGTTCAAGACCAGCCTGTGTAACATGGCGAAACCCCATCTCTACAAAACATATGAAAATTAGCCCAGTGGTGTAGGCCTGAAGTCCCACCTACTTGGGAGGCTGAAATGGGAGGAGCACTGAGCCCAGGGAGCTTGAGGTTGCAGTGAGCCATGACTGCACCACTGCACTCCAGCCTGGGCAACAGAGTGAGACACTGTTTTAAAAAGCAAAAACAAAAACAAAAAAAAACAAAAAAGAATTATCTCTCACCATCTAATCTTTGCTTCTAAGTATAACAAGATAGAAAAAAAAAAGTTTAATAGAGCAATTCAGATTTCGTATAAATTTCCTTTGAAATCATAAAATATACTCAAGGGAATCTGTATACAATTTTCCTCAAAATTGATTAAAATAAACTACCTATAATTCTCTCAGGAAGCAGAGGCTGAGCTAGACATATTCAACTGCTAGCTCTTTGTCATGTAGTAGACAACGGTTTCTATTTGCAGACTTTTTAACAAAGCACTCTGCCTTGAAGTCAGCCTACCATCTATGTGGAAAACTAACGTAAGTACAGTTACCTTGGTACATGCTACAAGAAGACAAGATTCTTTACCTATCAAACAAAACACTTAAGGCACGTTACATGTATTCCTCATACTATGATGGTGCAAACATTGCAGGTTAGGCTAGAAGAGATACAATAAAATCTGTGCTCTCTGGAAGATACAGGCTAGAAGAATTGGTAATTAATCGTCTTACCTGTAGTTTCCAAAGACTTCTGAATCAAATTTATTAGACTTTAACATCTACTATGTTATTGCATAGTATCCACAGTAATAGTCACCAATCTCTGCCACCCTTCACCTGACTAAATCAGACTAATTTCTTAGTACTCAGCGGAGGCACCACCTACCCTACTAAGTGGATCTCCTCCTGTGTGTGCTCCCAAAAGACCCTGTATCTGTGTCCACTACTGAACTTACCACATTTTGTTAAAATATTTTGTTTATATGCCTGGCTTCTTCCATCAAACCATGAGTTTCTGGATAGTAAGAACCTTCTTGTTCATTTTTATTAACTCCAATACCTATCACAGTACCTAGTGAAGTAAATCAAACTGTTTGACTCCAACACATATTTCCTTGACATATTTTGAGATAGCTGTTTAGAAATCCTGTAAACAGAAGTAGCTCTAACAAGCTGTCTTTTGTGGAGGAGATTTACATCTGTAGAGAATCTGCACTGATGCAGGCAGGCATTCCGTTGTCCAGATCTAGGAAAGGTTAACTGAGAGTCAGAACCCTTTAAAGGTCTGAAAGAAACATTTACCATCCATTCTCTTTGAGGGTTACTACCTGTGAGGTTTCATTTATATAACAAGACCATCTTTGCTAGCCAGGCCTCCTCTTCTCCTCTCTCCCATAACGTGTCTTGCCAATATAACCTAATTTAACCACCATCATCTATTTTGGGCCATGCTCGGAGCCCCTATTTTTTCTGTATCCTCCAGACAGTATATGAGTTTCTGAATTTCATCACTCCGTGACTCTCCCCATGTGCATGCTAATAGATTTATATGCCTTTTCTCCAAGCTGGCTTTTGTCATGTGATTTTTCAGTGAACCTTCACAAGGTAGATATTTTCCCTTGGCTCCTACATTAACATATACTTAGAAGTTACTCGAAAGATGTTAAATGACATAAATGGAAAGATAGGTCTGTGTCAGGCCTGTGGCGCCAAAGTCTGTACATAAGAAAGCTTTAAGGACAAAAAACCAAACACTGCATGTTCTCACTCATAGGTGGGAATTGAACAATGAGAACACATGGACACAGGAAGGGGAACATCACACTCCGGGGACTGCTGTGGGGTGGGGGGAGGGGGGAGGGACAGCATTAGGAGATATACCTAATGTAAATGACGAGTTAATGGGTGCAGCACACCAACATGGCACATGGATACATATGTAACAAACCTGCACATTGTGCACATGTACCCTAAAACCTAAAGTATAATTTAAAAAAAAAAGAAAGCTTTGAAAATGTTTCTGAAAAGTCCTCTTCTATAGTTTCTTGATTTTGATAAAATCAATCAGATTTTTGACTCCTCAGAAGGAAACAGTCAATCCTCATTATTCATAATTCTATGTTTGCAAATTCACCTACTTGCTAAAATGTATTTGTAACCCCCAAATCAGTACTTGCAGCACTTTCACGGCTATTCAAAGACATACCCAGAATGGTGTAATATTTGAGTCACCCAACATACACATTTCTCATCAAAGTCAAACAAGGTGATATTCTACCATCTTGTTTCAGCTCTTCTACTGTAAACAAGTGTCCTTTTTGAGGTGTGTTTAGTGCCACATTTTTCTGCTTTTTGTTGCCGATTTCACTGTCTGAAATGGCCACGAAGTCTGGTTCTGAGGTACTGTCTAGAGTCCCTGAGGACAAGGCCAGTGTGCCTCACTTACAGAGGAAACGCGTATGTTAGATAAACTTCATTCAGGTCTGAGTTATAGTGCTGTTGGCTGTGAGTTCGATGTAATGAATCAGCAATATATATAAAATAATGTGTCTTTATAATAGCAATAAATATAAAATAAGGTAATGTATTGATTGATTGATAAAAATGTTGGGCTTACAGTAGCCTAATCTTGTGTATCTGCTAGGAGCAAAAGTTCAGTATTCACTAATTCAGTATTTGCAGTGACTTTATAGAACTTCTACAAATCATGAGAATCAGTTGTATTACCATATCTTTACAAAACTGGAGGTATCGCGGTTGATTTGTTTTTCTTAAATATTTCTATATTTTCCAAATTTATAATCATGAATATGTACTAATTTTATGACAAGGAATAAAGCTTTTAAAAATAGAGACACTGTTTGTGATACTATAGTATGAGTAGAAAATATGTAGCAGTCAGATCTAGGTTTGAGTCACCATTCTGCCACTTACTACCTATGTAGTGTTACTACCTATGCAACTTTGGAAAAGTCGTTTAACTTTTCATAAGCTATTTCCCCATTTGTAAAACCAGGATAACACGATAGGACCTTATTCTGAGGATTAGAAACAATATAGCTAAATTATCCAGCTCAATATTTAGCATACAATGGACATGCAATAAAAATGCAGGAATGAATATTATTAACTTTCTCCTAGGATTAAACCACAGAAAAATCTAGCCTCAATGGCTCACACATCTTTGGGAAATCATGACTTTTATCCTAGTTATTATCCCCATTCATAAGCACAAATTTTACAGACTCAATGCCTCAGCTTCTCATCCCTTATGTTCATTCTATCTTTTTTTTTTAAGACAGACAGGGTCTCACACTGTTGCCTAGGCTGCAGTGCAGTGGTACAGTTATAGCTCATTACAGTCTCCAACTCCTAGGCTTAAGTGGCCCTCCTGCCTCACCCTCTGTAGTCACTGGGACCACAGGTGCCACCACCACACCTGATTAATTGTTGTTTTATTTTTCAGAGAGACGGGGTCTTGCTGTATTGTCCACTCCTGGCCTCAAGTGATCCTGCTGCTTCAGCCTCTCAAAGCGATGGGATTACAAACATGAGCCATCACACCCAGCTTATCAACTGTTTTTGAGTGTTCATCATGGGCAGGAACTATACTAATGTTGATTAAAATAGACAAGGGTCTTGCCTTGGTTCTTGCCATGGCTTGAAACATGTAATTTAGACCTTTGTAGGAGAACTGTAGTGATTTTGACTTCCACTTATATACCCCTTTGAATACTGGGATGTAGGGTTAAGACAATTAACCATAAAATATAGCATATTCTAAAAAGTGCTTCTTTTTCAAATCAAGTCCCATCAAGTATTTGCTCAGGGACCACCCCAGTCGTTTGTTCTTTAAACTGCTTAATATGTGTGGCATCGGAGTGTTTGATTTTCTTTCAAACAATAATTCTCCAAAGCATGTTCCACACGTTCCCTTCCTTTGAGAGTTCATGACATTCTCCTCTCTCTTTCTGACAACCTGGGCAGATTAACATAGCAATACACTTACCCTAGGTTAGTCTGCGATGGTCAACAGGACCTGACTAGTGTACACATTTAACATTTCTAAAATGAAAACTATTTCTAAAAGGAGTTTTTGAGAATAACTGAATTCATATCCCAGTTACATTTAATAAGGTTGATTTAATTTGAACAGAATTAGTGACAGAATTTATACTTCTAAAACTAAACTACACAATTGGAAGTTCCCCTTGGCCTCCCATACAGGGAGGGGTAGCAGTGTGTTTCTGTGTTTCTCCTTACTTCTGTGTTTCTCTGCCAGTCATGATCTGCCCACCTGTGTTGCCCTTTTCCTTGGTGTAGGGGCATTTGAAGTGTCACTTCCTGTGTTCTCATATTTTGTCCAAGGGGCAGAAAAATTCTCTCCACCTACGGCCCAGTGTCCTGTTGCTCCCATGAACAGAACAGTTTGCTCCCCTCTCCCGTGGGATGCAGCCCTTCTGCATTTGTCTATTTGATCTTATCTCAGCTTTTATGTTGCGTTCCATGTCTCTCTACCTTACAGTATCATGTCCTCTCTCTGCATGTTCTCTTCTGCTTCAGTGCTCCACCATGTTGGAAAGACTATTTACCTTTGGGAAATGATTTTATTTTGCCACCAGGAAACCACTTCTTTCCCCTAGTGTTTCTTCTCTCACACACCATGGATCCCGAGAACAGGATATAATAAGTAGATTTTCTTCATTCCAGAACATCCTGGGCCATAGCTACACAGCAGGGATCAAAGCAGGCACACATCAAAAGCAACCCTGCTGAGAAATGCGGCCCTGAGGCTTCAGCGCCTCAGGCTCATTATCCTCACTGCCTGAAAGTCATGTATATCTCATCACTTCTTCCCCTTGTCTGCTGTTCCTTCTCCACACCCAGCAGAGATCCACTCTTTACTAAACTTTCTTAACAACTCAAGATAAAAACTCTTTCCCCTTCTTTTCCCCTGCTTCTTCCTCTCCTAATTAACTGATAAACAATTTCATTGATACTCACATGTTCACTTAACATTTCTTAAACCCTTACTTTGTGCCAGGTACTATGCTAAGTGATGGGGCTAGAAAAATGAATGACACCTTCCCTGCTCTCAAATAGCTTTTCAACTAATGGAGCAAGACAGGCAACACCTAAACAGATCTATATAGTGTGATGAAGTTGGTGGTAGAGGCAGGCACAGATCTTTTGAGAGTAAATGGGAGAGGCCCCATTTCTGAGACAAAGTGATGCCCTAGCTGAGTATTTTGCCAGACAAAGGGTGTAGAGATGTAGAGAAGGGGAATGGGGGTGTATGGCCTGGCAGACAGCTGGAAATTACAAGGGTGAGAATAGCAGAGGTGTTCCGAGGTGGGGAGGGTAGTAGAAGAAGGTCAGGATTGCTGAACTATGTATTTGTAGTAGGGAATTACTAGAGATAGGGCTAGGAAGAAAGAATATCACAGAAATTCATTTGAGTCATATTCAAGAACTTCAACTTCATCCTGTACAGATGAGCTTTATGGCCAGGTGCAGTGGCTCATGCCTGTATTCCCAGCACTTCGGGAGGCCAAGGCAGGTGGATCACCTGAGGTCAGGTGCTCAAGACGAGCCTGGCCAACATAACAAAACCTCGTCTCTACTAAAAATACAAAAATTAGCCCAGTGCAGTGGCATGTGCCTGTAGTCTCAGCTACTGGGGAGGCTGAGGCAGGACAAACACTTGAATCTGGGAGGGCGAGGTTGCAGCGAGCCAAGAACACACCACTGTACTCCAGCCTGGGTGACAGAGAGAGACTCCACCTCAAAAAAAAAAAAAAAAAAAAAGAAAAGAAAAATGAGCTTTACTAAAATATAACCTCCTTTGGTAGGTAGAATAATGGGGCCCCAAGTCAGTCCACATCCTAATGTCCAAAACCTGCGATTATGTTACCTTATGTGATAAAATAAAACTTTGCATAAGTGATTAAAGTGAGAATTCTGAGATGAGGAAATTATCCTGGATTATCTGGATGTACTCAATAAATCACAAGAGTCCTTATAAGAGGAAAGCAAGAGGATCAGTCAAAGAGAGAAGGTGTGGAGACGGAAGCAGAAATTAGAGAGAGAAGATGCTGTGCTGCTGATTTAACAGAGGGAGGAGGGTGCCACAAGCCAAGGACTATAAGCAGCCTCTAGAAACTGGAAGCAGCAAGGGAATGTCTTATCCCCCAGGGGCTTCAGAAAGAGTTTGTTGTGACAGATGCTGGGAATTTGCCAGATGGACAAGGGAAGGAAGCGAGGTCCAAGCAAAGGGCTAGATGGGGTGAAGAAAGGGAAGCCTGAAACTATTTTAGACTTCTGAACTCCAGAACTATAAGATAATAAATCTGTGTTGTTTTGAGCCACTTAAATGTGTGGTAATTTGTTATAGCAGCAATTGGAAACTAATACATTCTTTGAAAGCAGTTTTTGTTTTGCTTGCTGCTGTGTCTCTAGTGCCTCAACGGTGTACGGCACATAGAAGACACTCAATAAACATTTGTGAAGTGAGTGAGCGAGGGATGACTCACAATGAGGAACCCACAGAGAAAACTTGAGGCCTAACTACTGAGTCCTCAGTGCATAGCATGTGACTGTTTTGCCCCACCATCTTGACCCAATGTGCTTTTCCATTAGCATTCAAGGTCATATGCCAGGGCATAAGTGAACACACAGGACAGATAGGACCCATCTTTCTGCAGAATCAATTTGTCATAACATTTTGGAGAAGAAAAAGGATGTACTCATATAAGCATAGTATTTTATGGGGTAGGCTATATGAATTTTTAAGAAACTTCAAAGAAATGTGGTCCCTCCAGCCAGTAGCTTCTGGTTATGGTCTTAAACATGGAGCATATTTGGTGAAGAGAGCTGAGAAGCGTGTGCATACTGTTAATGATGGGAGAATCCCCACTCAGGCAGAGCTGCTCTCCTAAGCTCTCCACATGTCATTCTCTTCTGTCTTATGAGAAGAGTTTCTGAGCATTTTTCTTTACTACGTTTCCAAAACTGATATTCATTTGCTATGGTTTGCCTTTTTTATTACTCTGCTACCACCTTGTAAATCAAGGTTTACAATGATCTATACGATCTTTTACAAATCACTTCACCTCTTTGGGTCTTAGTCTCTTCACCTGTAAACTGAGTATTTTCCACCAAGAGATCTTTAAGGTCTACCTCAAATTTTAAATTATATGATAATATGTTCTATAGGATTAGTTAACTGCTAATAATAGGTGGCTCAGAGCAAAGCAAATATTTATTTCTTAATGCCTGTCCCTTATTTTTAATTATGGTTTGTATCAGGTAACTATGTTTGCATTAAACAGCCACCCCAAAATTTAGAGACTTAAAAATAATGAACACTTATTTAGCTTACAATTCTGTAGGTGATCAATTTCACCTGGAATCTGAAGGGCAAGTTTTCTGGTCTTGGCTGCTGTAGAATGGCCTCAGCTGAAATGTATCATTTCTGCTTCATGCGGTCTCTTATTCTCTAGCAGTTTACCCTGGGCTTTTTCTCAAGACAGAGGCAAAATCTCAAAAGATAAAGTGGAATTGTTCAAGGCCTGCAGAAGATTAGGCCTGGAACTGGTGCACTGTCCCTTCCACTGCATTTTACTGGCCTAAGGGAGTCACATGGCCAGCCCAGATTTAAGAGTTGGAAAAACAGACTCATCTCTTGATAGGAGGAGTTGCCCAGACACGTTGCAGAGAGCATGGAAACAGGGAAAATATAAATTTGGGCCACCATTGTTGTCAATCTTCCCCATTGTCCAATGATTTTTTTCTTTCTTCCCTCTAGTACCTTAGCTACTCTCATTCTTAACTGACAATAATAATAATAGCTAACAATTTACTGAGAACTTGTTGCCAGACACTATTTTTAGCACTTTACATTAATAATTTATTTTTTACAAGAATTATTTGAGGTATGTACAATTATTCTTGCTATATTACAATGAAGAAACTGAGGCACAGGAAGGTGAAACAATTTACCTTTGCACCAGGAAACAAAAGGCCTCAGAGGATAAACTATGTGATGGTGATGATAATTTGATGGCAATCTCTGGATCATCTGAGAACATGAACACCTTTACAGAGCTCCTGTCACACCAAAAGGCATTTCTTTTCCACAAGATCCAGAGGCTAAACCACCTGAGGAAGTGAAGTTGTCCTATCATTGTTAAAGAGATATGTGTACATTTACCATCTCAGCCAGAAAACAAAAACAAAATAACAACAACAACAAAAACCCTTTTCAATCATTCGTAATGGGAAGAATTCCTCTGCACAAGATTTCCTCACCATCTTTATGGAATCCGTTTTATTTTAATTTCAGCATTATGTATCAAGTGACAATGGTGCTGGGCACTGGGCATATTAAGATCCACAGGGACTTGGCGTTTGACATATTAAACTCAACTGATTAGAAGATTCTAGACGAAGCACCAAATAGGAAAGTCTAGAGCAGTGAGCCTGTCCTCAGAGTCACTAACGTCACTCAACAACCTCAATTTTGAAGTCCTCTCTGTCCAATAAGTCCAAGATCCTCTGCCTTTATGTCTGATCTGCTTCTGTTTAGAGCTTGCCTTTTAAACTTTTCCTTCTTTGAAACAGCCATCAATACACTCTACTGTGTCTGCCTTGTTTCAGTTAGCTCACATATCCTACTCTAGTGTTTTCCAACCTTGCGTCATATATTAAAACACACCTAAAGAGTCACAATCTTCAGGAGGGAACCTGTATCTCTAACAAGCGCCCCGGTGCGTCTTATAATCATGTAGATTTGGTAAATCCTGCCATACCTATTAACTAGATTGACTTTAAATACAGTCTAATTCTGATGGGCTTAACTGAGTCCTAAAAGCTGGGTTCATGAAAATTGGTTTCCATGGTGAGAAGTAAACTTTGCCTGGGAACTCAGCCTGGGCATTCTGTTTCAACGTGTTGGGTGTAGCCCAACCAGGAGGAAAACCTAGGGTTCCCATTCCTAATAATTAAATGTAATGTGGAAAATTGCTACTGGTATCCATATAGGCTACATATGGGCTGTTGGAAATAAACATTCTCTGGTGGCAGAAAAGAATAAGACTGATAAATATAAAAACAAATATGCTCTAATATGCCTAAAATCTAGTTGCTCTATGCTATAACAATGCCATTTCAATTTTGACTGAATTGAAAGTAAAAGTAATGAGACCCCTCAGGTTTTTACTACAGGTTAGATTACTAATCTTTTTGAAATTTAATATCCCAATTTGTAAAATGGGAGGTTTGGATGAGATTATCTCTAAACTCCTTTAAAGACAAGAATCGTGGATTCCAAGAGTCAGTTTAGTCAAACAAAATATAACAAGTCATGGATATGACTGAAAAGTTTATTGAATTGATTGAAGTTTTACTATACTGATAAATTAATATGATAAAGACCAATAAGTCCATCTGTTTCTACAAGCCCAGCTAATATTTTTCATTTAATCCAAGTTTGGATACGGAAGAGAAAAGAAGAAGGAATTCCTTATCATTCCTTTACTTCTCGTTCCAGACCTGAAAGGGTCCCATGCTCCAACAATTGTTGAAATAGTGCTCACCTAATTCAAAGTGCAGGAATTCCTTTAATGCCCTTCAGAAAATGGGCTGGGCATGTTGGCTCATGACTGTAATCCCAGGACTTTGGGACACTGAAGTGGGGGGATCATTTGAAACCAGGAGTTCCAGATCCGCCTGGGCAACATAGAGAGATCCCCATCTCTACAAAAATAAAAATAAACAAATTAGCTAGGCATGATGGCATGTGCCTTTAATCCTAGTTACTGGGGAGGGTGAGTCAGAGGGATTGCTTTATTCTAATAGTTTGAAGCTGCCATGAGTTATGATCACCACTGTACTCTAGCATGGGCAAAAGGGCAAAATTCTGTCAGAAGAAAGGAAGAGAGGAAGAGAGGAAGGGAGGAAGGGAAGAAGGGAAGAAGGAAAAGAAAGAAAGGGAGGGAGGGAAGGAAGGAAGGAGCCACCCTGCTTCTTCTTCTACCCCATTTCAAATTTTAACTTTACTGATTATTTCAAATCTGTTACCATCTGCTAATTATGAATTTTGCAGCCATAATAATCTAAGGTAGATCTGTTGAATGTAACAGTTGAAATGTAATTTAAGTGCAATTGGAACCTTTCTAAATCCAGTTGTTAAAGGAATTCCTAGTTAAACAAAACATCTCTAATTAATGAATGCAAAAAATAATAATTTTGGTATTGAAAAACTTGTCTTCACAAAAAGAAATGAAATAGGAACTTCATAGTAGATTATTCAGACAAAAAATAAAGTGTTCATTTAAAAGTATGAACATTAGCGATCACAGTGTTTTTTAAGGCCAAGATTCTTTGGGTAATTACCTTAACTGCACACAGCCTGTGCAGATATGATTAACCTAGCTAAAGAAAGATTATGACGGATTTACAGTGGAAAAAAAATTGCTAGCAGATATGATTGAGTGTGAATTTCTGCACTTACAGATTGATGTCAGAGAATGATATTGTAGCAGTTTCATGAAATATTTCACAGCTTTAATGCACATTTTTGTGCTGTTATCAGCAGCTGCAAACTAATCATCACAGCCTGCATGGTAAACTATTAGAATCTACTAATCTGCCCACCACCCAGCTTTTTTAAATCTTCATATGCAAGATAAGCAGATGCTGGAAATAACTAATTTAACAAGTCTGATTTAGGCATCCTTAATGGATTATTGTCTGCTATTTTACCTTTTCATAATTCCATTTGATGTCTTATCAAATGTTTGACCAAACATTTAATTATAAAATAAGATTAAAGCCTAATAACTTACACATAACCTTACCACATTTTCTCTTATATGTGGCTTTTCTCCTTCTCTTCTCCTGTGTGTTCTTGTCCTATTTTATCGTTTGCATACAAGGACCTTCAAAATACAACTAATTCTGGCAGAGGTTTTCAAATCGAACTCTCTTTTACAGACTTGATTGGAATTTAAGGTATTGAACATGACTTGAATAGCTTGGCCTGAGCTAAAACATTTTATTCCATAGATATTTTTAAAAAATAACCTGCTTGCCCATTCTCTAGAATAGCCCAAGTCCATCCATTTGGTTATAAAATACCCACTTTGCTGAACAGGCAGTTTTAGAGGACACCTCTTGGGAAATGGGAATTCTCTTTATAAACCATAATAATAACATCCTCATCAGATATAGATATTTCTATGGAGAATGGCTTACCTTTTCTTTTCCAGCTTGCCTTTCAGACTCATTTTACTGATGGTGAATTAGCCTTGAGAAGGATACATGAGGTACTGTTCATTCATCCATTTATTCATTCATTTCTAAACATTATTCGGGATCCTAAGGACAGATACAATGATCCTGCTGCCATGGACATGGTACACAATTAGTTGCTGTCCTTTTTTGCCTCAGCATTTTTTGCCACATAGCTGTATTGACCATATTGTGAAGTAAGTACTGAATAATACACAAGTAGACAAATAATTAGCTTCTGTCTTCTTTGAATTTAGTGAATTCGCTTGTTTAAATGTGAAGGCAAAAGAACTGGAAAAAGAAAGTCACCACTAGAAGATTATTATTAGAACTTTAGAAAACATATATGGAGACTTAACATATTATAACACACCACCCTCAGTGGGGGTTGAGAATGAATGCACTGGCCATTCAGTTGAGAGATGTCAGGGCAATTAGCTAAAAGTAACCAAAAGACTCATTTATCCAAAATAACTTCCTTGACCATCAATTTTGATACAAAAAATTCATACTGTCCATTTACCTATTCATTCACTGACACCTGCTATATGCTCTGTACTGTGCTAGACAATGGGAATAAAAGACTAAATAAGATACCCTGGTCCTGACTCTACAGAAGTTTACAAACTGGTTGGAGAAAGAGATGAATACACTGCCAGTTACAAAATTATGTAACAAGTGCTATAACAGGGACAGCATAAGACTATAATGTAACACAAGTCATGTTGTGTATTTTTTGGTTATATTGTCTGTTGCCTCACTAGGATGAAGTTTGATTTTTAAAAAAAGGACTTTGTCTTCTAATTCACTGCCATATACATAGTATATGAGAGGAAAGTCTACCAGTAGTCTTTCTTAGGTTTCTTACCTCCTATATTATTTAATTTCCACTACCACCATATCATACCTAATGGTTTTAGTCATGAAACTTTATCGTCTTATTTTCTCATATCTGAAGATTCATAACATAAATTCTTCCCACCCCGACACACTGTGCTATATGAAGGTGAGACAGTTCTCTGAAATTATTTCAAAACAAGTCTTTATCAATTTATGAACTTCAGCTTCCAACTAAGATTGAGCACCAGGGACCATAGTTGGCCTCTCCCTAAAATAATTTAAAAATAAAACAACAGTGTTTAAGATACAAGACATCAGTGAATAAAGAACAATAATCGCTAAACAAGGTGAAAGCCATCCAATTGCAACATCTTAGTGTTATAAGAAGTTTCCAGGCTGTGATATGCAAGAAGTGAGCATACATAAAGCCAGGCAACACACTTTTTTTTTTTTTTTTTTTTTTT
>NW_026652280.1:157432023-157515384 GCF_009828535.3 Hylobates moloch
TTTTTTTTTTTTTTTTTTTTTTTGAGACAGAGTCTTGCTCTGTCCCCCAGGCTGGAGTGCAGTGGCGCAATCTCGGCTCACTGCAAGCTCCACCTCCCGGGTTCACGCCATTCTCCTGCCTCAGCCTCCCAAGCAGCTGGGACTACAGGCGCCCGCCACCACGCCCGGCTAATTTTTGTTTTGTATTTTTAGTAGAGACAGGGTTTCACCGTGGTCTCAATCTCCTGACCTCGTGATCCGCCCACCTCGGCCTCCCAAAGTGCTGGGATTACCAGCATGAGCCACCGCGCCTGGCCGGCAACACACTTTCGAAGTTGAGGTGATGAAGCTGAGAATCTAGAAAGAATGAGGTGACTAGGATTTACTTATTAAGTAATGAGTTGTACAATACAGTGACAAATTAACAGGGGCACCACTCTCAAGAAACTCTCTAGGTAGGGAATCAAACATAAAAACAGATAATAAATACGCACTGGTAAAAAGAAAGATAAATAAGTGTGGACATTCAGTCCATCTATTAATAACTCTCTCCTATTAGGAAGCCTATTCTTTATTGTCTGGGAAGGCCCCCCCCCAAGCAATCTAGTAATTCCAAAAAATTCCATAAACTGGCTCAGCACACCCAGAATTCCTAATGCTATTAGAATAGCTCTTTGTCTGATACCTACAGTAAGAGGTTAAGTGGTTTTAATCTACACTTGAGGTTCTTTGATCAAATAAACCAGTTCTCTGGTCCAAAGAGTCAGGGAGAAGGGTCTCTTTTCCTAGAAGATTTCAGCCGCCCATTCTTCTTAGCATTTGCACTGACTGTCATGGCCTGAGAACTTCCAAGTGTACCATAGGCCTTCAATAGCTGAGCCACCATTAATCCAATACGGCTGACCCAGAATCCTCTTTTGTGCTCTTTTTGGTGGGTGTGAATCAAGAGCTGATTAACTAAAATCAGAGTACAATCAAGATTTTAAGTAAAATATTTCAAATTCTTTTAAAAAAAAATCATTAAGCACTCATTTATAAACAAAACTTTTACTCTTGCCTGCTCAGTTCATTCAGGCAGCTCTTCTAGTGGGTCTCTACTAACTTAGTCAACCATCTACAAGTTTTAAACTCTTGTACTGATGCCCTGAGCATAATGAAGCAGAGGTGTTGCAGGAAGCCTGCTGCCAGGCTCTACCTTTTCAAGATATCAAATGTCAAAACATATCACACCCAAGTCAGAGACCACAAGTAATTTTGATGTTTATTACTCACACAGGCAGTGGAAGGCAAGAAGGATTCTCTAAACGAGGGATGAAACCCACCAGCAAGAGGGCACTCTGACGTCCACTAGAGGAGGGGAAATAGAAAGATACGTGGCCAGGGCTAGCCTTAGGTCTCTCTTCCCCATGACATTTTTGAATGATGCCAGGGCAGACTAAGTTCTGGCAGTGGTGGGGAGACAAGAGGAGCAGGGAAGGTTGCCTTGCATGTGATTTATGGGTGTGAAGCAGAAGTGAGTGCAAAGCTTTGCTAGTCTGTCCATTTTCCCCTGAGGGAACAGGTGGCTGTCTCCAGTTTCCACCCCGACAGATAGTGAACAGTTTAGCCAAATATCAATGTGCTAGGCATAACAATTCTATTTCTCTACAATAAGCAAGAAAAGCAAGACAGACATGCTAACAAGTGAAATAATATAATGTGATCTGGACATATACGAGTTTCAGAAAAATAACAAAGGATACCATCTTGTCTGAGGCATTCCAGGAAGGTTGTACTCTATCAGGGTTATGACAGACACTGGGAATTGGACAGACGGACAAGAGAAGGAAGGGAGGCCCAAGCAAAGGGCTCGACAAAGCGAAGGGAGGCCTGAAACAATATGCAATCCATGAGAGACAGTGGCCAGCTTGGTCCTGCCAGAGCACAAAGGAAAGGGGAAAATGGCAGATGATGGCACTAAGAAGTCAGCAGGGGACAAGATGGGCAGGATCTTATAGCTGTGCTAAAGTGATTGGACTTTATTGAGTAAGTTCTGTAGACCTCTTAAAAACCTCAAGGAAGGAAGATGGTCAGATTTTCCTTTAAAAGAATGCCTCTGGCAGTATGGTTGGGAATGAGTTGAAGAGAGATTTCAACACTTCCCAGCTAACTTTCCAGCAAGACAGCTGGGAAGCCTCCAGGATCATCTGTCTATAAGGAGTACTAAAGTACCACTGAGCATGTAATGAAACCAAGAACATTATATTTGCTAGAACTTCTATATGTGGATGGAAGAAATACTTATAAAATGTAGGCTCAGACGACTTTGGGTCAAATCCTACCTCTACTGAGAAAGTTCCTTCAGGGTAGGGGGCATGAGGGCTGCTATTGGGGAAGGAGCAAGAGGGACAAGTGTCTTGGAGAAGACGAATGTCTTACAGGCTTCTCACATCTCACGTTTAACTGAGAATTCGTAATATACCCATTTCCCCTCAGCCATTTCTCCCCTAGTCCTGGAGAATAGTTTGACAGTCATTCAATTGCTCATTCTAAAACCCAGAGATCGAATTTGGGTCTCCCATGTGCTAAGCTGAAAAAATGCTTTCAATTCTACATCCTTCCCTGTTTTCATGACCTCTGCAGTGTGACACTGCAGTCCTTCTCACTGAAGACTACCAAGGTAAAAGCTATTTTCACCCTCCTCGAAGTCTAAGCTGGCCACATGACTTGTTTTGGCTAGCAGAAAGTGGTGGAAGTGACAGTAGATCAGTTCTGAGCCTAGGCCTTAAGCGGCTTCTCCTGTTTTCACTTGCTCTTTCATCTGTCATGGCCAGGAGAATAAGCCCTGGCTGGCCTGCTGGAGAGGAGAGGTATAGCAGAGCCAAATAACCTCACTTATCTCAGCCAGTATCTAGACAGTATCTAGACAGCAAGGTAAACTCCAGTTATGAAAGCAAATCAAGACATATTGCAGATACACCTAGCCAACCACCCCAGAAACTTACTCTTGTGTGACACTGTTTGCTGTCTGGCTTTTATGCTACAATGTTAGCAATAGATACATGATGATCTTTAGCTCATTTCCTTATATCCCATATATATTGACCGATCATGTGTCCTATAATTTCTACCTACAAAACATATCTCAAATCTTTCCATCTTTTTTCCATATGCATTGCTCTACTGTAATCTAAGCACCATCACCTCACCTGAAATGAACTGCCAGTTTCCCGACTTCCTTTCTAGACACTTATAATCCATTCTTCAAATATCAGTGGGAGTGATTTTTTTCCAAGACATAAATCAGATCCCTCAGTCATTCCCCTGTTTAAAGCCCTGAATATCTTCCCATAGCTCTCAGAACTCAATCCAAACTCCGCACCATGACCTGCAGGCCCCAGCTGATCTGCCTAATATCAGGATGAAAAAGCAGCTTTTATAATACCCTCTAAACCAGTGTCTTCAAAGAAATGTGGAATCGGTTTCTATTTAGAAATCTCTGCGGAGAGCTGTTTTGCTATTTTAATTCATGGAATATTATTTTGGTAAATATACCAAAGTATATCAAAATAACAGTTTCTTAGGCAGACACAGAAATTGGACATAAAGATCTGATTGTACTAAAAGACAAAAAATTAAGGTGGGGGAGGAATAAAAGGAGAGGATGAAAAGAAAAGTAACAATACATTGGGGATCCGGTGTATCATACTGAAACCACAGAAAGATAAAGTTAGACCAAGAAAAGAGGTCTACATTTGAGGCTACAGGAGCAAAGAGGTCAAAATCATGCTTTGAAAGGATGTGGACATCTGATCTTTAACTTCACACCAATGGCAGAATTGGAAAAAAATGGGTTACTTCTGAGGTAGGAAGTATTAGCTAAAAGGTTAGACACTCTCAAACTTCCTGAGAATTGACATTAATAAGCATTACTTAATATTCGTATGGAATACTTCTGGCTAAAGAATGCTTTTGCATATTTTCCCTGTCTTATACCTGAGGAACTCAGGGTTCAATGAAATTTAATACACAGAAATTAGTTTTCATCCTGAATTTCTCCAAGCATACTAATTTGATGATTCATCTGGCCTATGAGTTTGTGAGCATTCATAGAATGAATTGCCATGATTTGTACTTTTAAAAGAAATATCCTTCAAGAAGCTGACTTCTAGGATCTATACGTTGAAGCATAAAGGATACCACAGATGCAAAACAATGCAAAAAGTGCTAAAACCAGTTGCTGTTCTTAAACAATGTGGTTATAGCCCCAGAACACCAAAGGCAGCACAGGGATATCTAAGAAAGACAATTGTTGCAGACATGGGCACCAGTAAGACCGGATTCTCATCTCCCCAGAAGTGATGTTAAATGCAGTTTGTTAATGCTCTCTCTCTCAACTAGTATACGCTTTCTTTCCGACACAGACTTCTCTTTCAGCCTCTTGTAATGGGGGGGGAGAGGTGAAAATTTTAAAAAGCTGCTGTGTCTTGATATTAGTGGAATTTCTCTCCAATGAACTGACAGTGTACAGGTATGACAACATGGCCTATAGCTATTCTCGAAGAGAAGAGACTGCTGAGAAAATAAAATCCAACAAAAATGCTGCAGGAGAAAGTCTTTCTAACATGCTCATTCCTCTGCCTTCTCTCACTCTGCATCTTTCCCTAGGAATGCCACCTCCATCTTTTTTCTATGTCAACACTGAGCGTATCCTTCAGATGCTAACTCATTCAGCCTCCTTATTAGGCTCTCAAATGATTACAGGCCCCGGGGATCTTCTCCTTCAATAAATAAGTTCAAATCACAATCAGAATTCATTTCCTCTGTATCCCTGAAACATCACACACACACACACACACACACACACACACACAGTGTGCATTATCTGAATGAATTGTACCAGAAACCAGAAACCTCCTGGTAATCCTTTTTTATGCCTTTTATTTCCCCAACACATTTACCAGTCCCAGAGTTAGATTAGGCCTCCTCTGAAGTATCTCGAGTTTGACTATTCGTATCCATCCCTCAGTGTACCTGCTTACAACAGCTATCTCCGCTTGTTTGATCTGTGCCTCCCTTTAATTTGTCTTGCCCAAATCTCCTATTCCAGTATATTATCCACAATGCATTCTAAGTCGTCTTACTAAAATGCAAATCAGATTATGTCACTCCTCTGAATAAAATATTTCAGTGATTCCCCTTTTCTCATGACAAGGGTCTGGATTTCTGTACATGGTTTATGATGTTCTTTTTTTTTTTTTTTTTTGAGATGGAGTCTCGTTCTGTCACCCAGGCTAAAGTGCAGTGGCATGATCTCGGCTCACTGCAAGTTTCACCTCCTGGGTTCAGCCCATTCTCCTGCCTCAGCCTCCGGAGTAGCTGGGGATACGGGTGCCCACCACCACGCCCGGCTAAATTTTTGTATTTTTAGTACAGACGGGGTTTCACCGTGTTAGCGAGGATGGTTTCAATCTCCTGACCTGTGATCTGCCCACCTTGGCCTCCCAAAGTGCTGGGATTACAGGGGTGAGCCACCTCGCCCGGCCTAGTTTATGATGTTCTACACAATCTGGCCTATGATTATCTCTAGTCCAGTTTCATCTCTAGCTATTTTCCCACCTTATGTTAGCCTCTAGACTTTTATAAATTATACGAGCTGTGCCTGGACACTCTTCTACCTGCCCTTTGACTAGCTAACTTTTATATATTTATCCTGTCTCAGCTTGGATACTTCCTTTTTCTCCTGGAGCTTCCTAATGCCAGTATCAATGTTCTTCCTGGGTGGTACCACAGCATCCTACGGCGACGAGGAGGAGGTGGCCTAGATCCTTCCTTTTCTGGGTAAAGGGTGGAAGCAGGGTGGATTCTTTACTTGGTGTGTTCTGATATCCATGTGTCACTATGCACTTGTTCTTTGTATCTTCACATCTCCTCCTGTTGCATTTTAAAGCACCTTCATAGTATATGGTTTTGCCTAATAAAGCATTCTCATAGCAAAAAAAAAAAAAAAAGGTATGGTATTGTGCAGATAAGTGCTCACTCCAAATTAGCGGTATATGTATTGAAGTTTAATATTGTGTTTGTGATACAGAAGTATTTGCTTTAATTCTAAATAAAAATTTATATTCTTTTATTGCTGGTTTAAGAAGATTTGGATTATCCTTGCACTTTGAGGAGAAGTTTCTTATTTGAAGTATTTTGGAAACAGTCAGGTCTTTTAACGTGGAAAGAGAGATATTAATCTCCCCTTCTATTACTCTCCGAGATCCAACAAAAGTGATTATACCCCCCAAAATATGATGGTAGTATCTTATACTACCATCATTTTATAGGCATAAGGCTCTTAGCTGCAAATAATGGAACTAACTCTAATAAAGCAGAATGCAAATATTTTAAATATTAGGGAGCTAACAGAATCTCTGGCATGGCTAAAGGATGGAGCTTGGAGGCTACCCAGCCAGTAACAATGTTCCAGGCTCCACTGTCGAATGGAGATACTACAACTGCCTTGGATGGGCAGAGATATTATGGATGCTTAGCCCCAGGTGCTACCACTAGGACTTCTCCCACTGTCCCTAACGGGTGGAGCCCATCACATGCCTATGCCCTCACTGTGGGGAAATGAAGCTACTGTTGTATATCTTGGGAAGCACTTGGATTAATCATTATACAGTTTTGTTGAAGAAGACCCCTAGGGTAACTGGCCGTAACTACTCACTAAATTTAAAATTGTTAATGAGTTTCTCAAAAAAATGTTAAGGTTGTTAGCTGGTATAGTATACATCTTTCCTGTTTTCCAAGGACTTCTCTGGGCAGTACCTTGTCTGTGCTGGCAAACAACTGAGACTTAATGAAAGAGTATGGAGATCTGAATGAATTAATGCTGTATACTCTCAGGGTGCCAAACATATACCAGTGGACAAGAAGGTGAGGCAGAGAGCAGACAGGCATTAGTGACAAGCAAAGATATGCAGAATTTCATTCTCAGCAAATCAAAAGTCCTCAACCTGGTTGGAAGAATATTGGCACCGAATGGTATCGATAAGGTTGCTATAGAGGGTTAGAGGTGCACAACGTGCTTCCATAACATTTTATACTTCTCCCATCTTAGCACTAATCAAATATTGTTGAATAGTTTGTTTACTATAACTCTTACAGAGTTGTAAGATCTGTGAAGACAGGGACAGGGACAATACCCATCTCTGTCTGGTTCATAGGTGGTATGTAATAGAAATTTTTATAAATAAGTGAGTTAATGAATGAGGGTGAGAATGAAGGCACAGAGGCGTTAGGGGGAGGTGGGCCCCAGAGAATGGTGCCAAGGTCCAGTGGGGTGACTAGGATCAGCTCAGGCCTGACGCTGGCCACTCCCACCTAGCTCCTTTCTTTCTAATCTGTTCTCATTCTCCTTGGGAAGGATTGAGGTCTCTGGAAAACAGCCAAACAACTGTTATGGGAACAGCAAGCCCAAATAAAGCTCAAGCATCAGGAGGATCTGAGAGCTGAAAGCAACTTCTGTTCCCCCTCCCTCAGCTGAAGGGGTGGGGAAGGGCTCCCAAAGCCGTAACTCCTTTCAGGGGATTTAGAAGGCATAAAAAGGCCCCTGGCTGAGAACTTGCTTCTTCATTCTGCAGTTGGTACCAGAACTCTGGATCCTGAACTGGAAGAAAATGTCTATCCAGTAAGTATCTCTGGGAGACTTTTTTTAAACACCTTCATGGATTCATGATAAATGTGCTATTTCAAGGGCTCCTGAAGAGAAGGCATTGATTAATGACCTGTTTAGGAAAGACCCTTAAATTTTGGTGGGGAAATATTTTCCTGCTTATGTATTAAAGCAACTAGCTAGAATTCAGTCCAAATTATGGGGGGTTTGTGTGACTTAGCCTGGGGTTTGGGAGCAGTCTTGAGCATGGGGATTTCAGACAGACTCGGGCTCCACTTCTTGCCCAGTCATTACCTAGCATGTGACTTTGGACAAATTACCTAACTTTTTAAGTCTAGCTTTTCCCGTATATGGAAAGATGTCACAATAGCTTCTACTCCATTACGTTACTGTGAGATTTAAAAGAGCTAACACCACGCAAAGTTCTTTTTATGGTATGTAGGACATAGTCATTGTTTAGTAAAAGGTAATTATTATAATTGAGTCTGGTCAGAGATTCCACTCTTGGAAGTTATAACATGAAACTGAACAGAGGAGGTAGAAAGTAAACAAAAATATAGAACCTGAATCTCCTGGTCTGACTATGATGAAAAAGTACTGTAGGTCTTGGGGACTGGTAGAGAAATGAGATGATGGGGAAAAAATTATGGTATAATATGAGTGAATAATGAAGGATGAGGTACCTGACCCAACAAGCTGTCATCTCCCAACCCCTAGGAAGGACATAAATGAGTCTCTCCTTGAGGCAAGAAAATCAATGATGCAGTGAGCTGAGCATGTTGTAGGGTGGGAGAATACTGTGGGAAGGACCCTGTTTAGACACAAATTTCAGGAAGTGAACTGATGGCAGTAGGATTGATTTGTCTTCCGAAGTAAGGAAAAACTGCAGAGGACAGGGTTAAGTTCACTGTGACCATTGACATTAAAAGAGAGGTCATTTCTCTTGACATCAGAGCAGTGATCTGGGACCCCCTTCCATACCTGAGTCGTCTTCCCCACCCCCAGCCTCACGTGCTCCTCTCGCCCTCACCCCTGCTTCTCCTCCCACCCCCAGCCCCACACAGCTGAGACTAGACTGGCAGGAGTGAACAGACTTTGAACCAGCCCTAGAGTGCCTTTTCTCCTGCAGCTCTGCCTCTATCTCTGCGGACTTTGAGCATCAACATGGGCTTCTTCCTTATTCTTCCACCATTCCAGGGTTGAGCATCCTGCTGGCGGTTACAAGAAACTGTTTGAAACTGTGGAGGAACTGTCCTCGCCACTCACAGCTCATGTAACAGGTTGGTCTCACCCATCTTGAAGCCATCCTCTTTTATGTCAAAGTCTGTCTTCTCTGGCTTCCTATTCTTTGGCGTCTCTCAATGCAGACTCCCCCGTGGGTCACAGGGAGAGGGATGAGGTGGTTTGGGCCTTTTATAGCAAGAATCCGTTTTCTTTCATTCGCCTTTACTTTATTTCTCTAATGTGGAACAACACTACCTAGTTGGAATTCCCTAAGGATCAGGATTACACCGTTGTCATCTTCAAACTGTCAGTGCCTAGCTCAGTGCCTGGCACATAGTTAATGTCCTATAAATGTCTGTTCCATTGGTCTCTGAATAAATGAAGGCCCAGTGACAAGCACCTGGGAGTATTAAAGGGTGGTGGGTTTCATGCCCATTTTATTAGAGGAATGTTGGTTCTGCTGGGAGGCAGACGTAGATGCTAACCTAGCTCTATCATTTCACTGTCTGTGAATCCTCTAAGTTACTTAAACGTTCTGAGCTTCAATTCCCTTACCTACAAAAACCCAAAATTTACCTCATGAGGATGTTGTGAAAATTAAGTGGAGTAATGTAAATAGAATGATTCACCCACTATCCAACACAAAGTGATCAATAGACAGTAATTATTACTATCAGTATCATTACTAGTTATAGGAAATAATCCATTTGCTTGAAAAACTTCACTGGTAGGAATCAAGGAAACACTGTCAATCACTGCCCTTCTCAAAGGATAAACCTACCTGGGTTTTTTTTGGTTTTTTTTTTTTTTTTTTTGAGACGGAGTCTCGCTCTGTCGCCCAGGCTGGAGTGCAGTGGCGCGATCTCAGCTCAGTGCAAGCTCCGCCTCCCAGGTTCACGCCATTCTCCTGCCTCAGCCTCCCAAGTAGCTGGGACTACAGGCGCCCGCCACCACGCCCGGCTAATTTTTTGTATTTTTAGTAGAGATGGGGTTTCACCATGGTCTCAATCTCCTGACCTCATGATCTGCCCGCCTCGGCCTCCCAAAATGCTGGGATTACAAGCGTGAGCCACCACGCCCGGCCCTACCTGGGTTTTCAGGGACAAACCTAACTGTGAAAGCTTAGAGGCCTTAAGGACTACCTTGGGTACCCCACATTTTGCGGAGGAGGACACTGAGGTCCAGAGATGACATGTGAGCTGATCCTCAACCAGAAGTCAGGTCCCTGATAGCCAACCCTGTGGACTTTCTGCTACAGCAGATTGACTTTCATCCAAGCAGTAGCTCACACTCACAGAGGTATAGAGCTCTAGATTTTAAAGAGCCGGGATTCCTGTTTTTTCATTTACATAGTTTTTTTTCTATAGACACATCTTTTTAAAATACATTTATTCTCACTCTTAATCCATCCTTCTACTCCTCACTCCACTAAAATATATCAAGAAATTTGAAAATCTTCTTAAAAATGAGATGGCAAAAGGCAAATGGATTGGTGTTTGGGGAAATCTATCAGGTGGAGAGTCCCAGTCCTCTCAAGATGCTTCTCCCTCACTCCTTCCAACCCTTTATCCACACTCTGGGGCATCTCCACGTTTCCCACGGTGTGATCTCCTAGTGAAGGTGAGTCAAGTCAGCAGACATTTTCTAAGTGCTGTCCAGCACGAGGGCTGGAAATGAAAATCACTGCCAGCTCTATGAGGAAGAAGCTGCCCAATCAGGCTGCTGATATACTCTGCCTTACCAAGGACAAGCCCAGCCCAAGGCAGGCATAAGAAGCAACGTTCTGTCTCCCCTTCATCACAGGCAGGATCCCGCTCTGGCTCACCGGCAGTCTCCTTCGATGTGGGCCAGGACTCTTTGAAGTTGGATCTGAGCCATTTTACCACCTGTTTGATGGGCAAGCCCTCCTGCACAAGTTTGACTTTAAAGAAGGACATGTCACATACCACAGAAGGTAAAGCAGCACTCCATGCCACTCCTCCTCCCCACAGTAGGGCCTAGCTCGGCTCCTCCTCTCATGTGAGTTTTCACCTCTGAACCCAGGAGGCAACCTATATACCCACTTTCTTCTCACAATGTACCTGGGCCGGTGTGTCTGCATGGATACGAGGGAACATTATCATGGAATAAAGGAGAAGCTAAAGCCTAGGGCTTTGGGATCCAACATGCGTGGCTTTAAACCCTGTATTCAACAGGCATGACTTGCCTAGGAGGGTAACCTTGGCAAGATGTTGACCTCCAGTTCTTGGTTTTATAATTAGTAAAATGGGAGAAACAGTAGAATCTACCTTATACATTCATTACAAGCATTAAATGAGGGCGCAGTGTCTAGCACACACAAAGCACTTCATAATAATAGCTATTGTGATGCTTGTTGTTATTATTATTAAACCATTAGCCATCTTGATTGCTTTTTCTTTTTATAAAATTGGAAAGGCCACTGGGAGGGGGTGGGGGATTGCCACAAAGTAGTGAAGGACAAAGCATGTCATAGTGATACCAGAAAGAGTAGTTTTCTGAAAACCAAAGATTATTGCTCAAAGCCTTGAGCCCTAAATCATCATTCCAGGAAGCCCCCGTTAATGAAGTATTAACAAATACTTTGTCTTCTACTTTCATGTTCAAGCCTCTTAGTGGCTTTGTTGACCACCACAGATTTCAGGCATTTTGAAAAGACCTGTAAAGAAACAGTGAAAGGGGACTTGAAGCAGGACAACTTGCACGATAAGAGAAACATGATATCAAGCAGAAATGTAGCCATGAGAGCTTAGTGTGGACTTCAGATAAAGCTTCCTATACCTTCGACACAGCAGGGTACTCTTTCTTCTTCATAAAACTGCGACCGGGCGCGGTGGCTCACGTCTGTAATCCCAGCACTTTGGGAGGCCAAGGCGGCCGGATCACTTGAGGTCAGGGGTTCGAGACCAGCCTGGCTAGCATGGTGAAACCCCGTCTCTACCAAAAATACAGAAAAATTAGCCAGGCATGGTAGTACATGCCTGTAGTCCCAGCTACCTGGGAGGCTGAGGCAAGAGAATAGCTTGAACACAGGAGGCGGAGGTTGCAGTGAGCCGAGATTGCGCCACTGCACTCCAGCCTGGGCGACAGAGCAAGACTCCATCATAAATAATAAATAAATAAATAAATAAATAAATAAATAAATAAATAAATAAATAAATAAAATAAAAGTACAAAATCAGATTTTAACTGGCTCTCCATATCAGAAATCCTGGGCAAAGTATGCTATCTACTCTAAGATACGGTTTAGCAGACCTGTCTAGGCAAGAGATGGAATTCAAGAATACTTAATTCTTAAAACAAAATAAATGTTAACATTGAAGAAAAACATAAAAGGAACACAGGGAGACTGAGAAGAATATAATTCAGCACACCATGTCTGGAATTTTCCCAGTAAGTTTAGGTTGATAGGTTATAGGTGATGGGGGTGGGGGGTCCTATGTGAACTTCCCCCAGGGCTGCATGGTATGATACAGAAAGTTCATGTTGTCCAGCTCTGGCCAACTAGGATTCTAATCCAGCTTGGCCACATATGCCAGCCACTTAACTTCTCTGAACCTCAATTTCCTCATCTGTGAGGCTTAAAAGATAAAAATGTAAACTCAAGGGACATTGTGTCTGCCCTGCTTGGTCACCCCAAGAAAGTGAGCTAATAAAACCCTTTATTCTTCATGTTGTGCATTTATGATTGTGACTTGATGAGGACACATAGAATGACCATTCTAAGCTCCACATGGGCTGTACGGGTTGCTCCTGTCTGTACCTTTCCTTATGTTTCAATGTCCTTCAGGTTCATCCGCACTGATGCTTATGTACGGGCAATGACTGAGAAGAGGATTGTCATCACAGAATTTGGCACCTGTGCTTTCCCAGACCCCTGCAAGAATATATTTTCCAGGTTACTGAACCCAAACTGAATGTTACTCAAGACATTTTACATTAGCCCTTTTTCTCTCATGGCTTGAAAATTACTAGACTGAAAAGTTCTTTTGTTTCTACAGGTTTTTTTCTTACTTTCGAGGAGTGGAGGTTACCGACAATGCCCTTGTTAATGTCTACCCAGTGGGGGAAGATTACTACGCTTGCACAGAGACCAACTTTATTACAAAGATTAATCCAGAGACCTTGGAGACAATTAAGCAGGTGGGACACAGTGCTAGATGATGTTCAGGAATTTAGAATTTGGAACTTAAAATTAATTCAACATAAATTATTCATGCTGCGAATGTATGATTCTGACTTGATGAGGACACACAGAATGACCATTCTAAGCTCCAAATGGACTGCACTGATCGCCTCTGTCTATGATGCTTTCCTGCAATTGGTGTAATTTGGTGAAAAGAGCCAGATTAAGTTTCAAATCCTAGCATTGTCAACAATGACTAGCTATTTGACATAGGACAAACATTGTTTCTTCATCTATAAAATTTTAAACACTTACATGGATTGGAGAAAACCCATAGAAAATGCCTAACATATTCATTCATTCATTCATTCATGACACAAATATTTATCGAGTGCTTTCCGTATTCAGAATTTATGCTAGATGCAAAGGATAGATCAATGAGTAGGATAACATTGTCCCTGCCTTTCATAGCTTTTATAGGCTAGCATGAACCTGGTAAATACTGGGTGCTCAAAAAATTATAGCTACTGATACTGAAAATCATGCTATTTATGGTTCTAGGCAAGTATGTTGCACTAATTTGCCCCTTCTTACAGGTACTTCTTATTAGAAATAAAGCTATATCTCGAATGAAATAGCATAGAACAAAATTTCAGCAATATTTGGAAGTGACAAATTTTACTGAGAACTTCGGGAATCTCAATGCAGCAGTCCTTAGATACACATTCTGAACCAATATTTACTAAGATACACCTATTTACAAGGCATTGTTCTTGTCTCCAGGGGGCTTAATGTCTAGGTGGCAAAATCAAATATGTAACTGTAATAGGACAAAGAATATGATGAGTCTTTCAAGAAGGAAAATCTTTTAAGAAAGCATAAATATGAAAGGAATTTCTTCTGGAAGTAGTTGGCAATGCAAAGTGGGACAGGTGAAAGACGGTTTAAAGGGAAAGGCTTTGGGCTGGAAGTTGAAAGAGAGGTATGACTTCAGTGAATTTAGAGAAAGGATATGCTAGATGGAAGGGGTAAGGTGATGAAAGGCATGGAGGTAGAAGGTGTTCATGAAAACTGGAAAATAATCTCCTTTGACTAGACTTGCAGCATTTCTCAGTGGAGGTACTAGTATGACATTAGGCAGGGGGTGACTCATCATCATGGGGACGTCCCACACATGGGAGAGGTTTGGCATCCCTGGCCTCATCCACTAAACACCAGTCATGTTTTCAATCATTGTGCAAACCCAAAATGCTCCTGACATTTCCGTATCTTCCCCTGGGGGCAATAACACTCCCAGTTGAGAACTAGTTGCCTAGAGTAGTTAATGTCAAGGGGAATAGTGAGACACAGGGTAGGATGAAACTAAAAGCTTGAATAATTGGCTAAACATTTGGAATATGTTTTTTAGCTAATGGGAAGCTACTGAAAGTTTTTGCTCAAAGAAGTAGTACGAGTAGGGCTATACTTTAGGATGTTTATTTGGGGAGCCATGTGTGAGCTGTATGGGAAGGCAAAAGAGATACAGTAGAGCTGGTAGACCAAGAGGTGAAAATGAAGGCCAGAACCACAAATGCAGTACTGGTAAAAATAAGAAGAAAAAAATAGTCTCAACATTGAGTCTCAATAGCACAAGCTGATCTATGATTCTCAACAGACTATTTACTACGTCTTAACATATACTCCCCATAGCTCTTTCTTGTTTATACTGTGTGTATGTAACCATGTACAAGTGTGTGTGTAGCTCCTTTAGAGAAGAACAAAAGCTGAGTTTCTAAATCATTCATTTGACTTTGATAGGGAATCTGTATTACAATTACATGATATTTTAACTAGAAATATAGAAGCTATGGCCAGGCGCGGTGGCTCACGCCTGTAATCCCAGCACTTTGGAAGACCGAGGCAGGCGGATCACCTGAGGTCAGGAGTTCAAGACCAGCTTTGGCCAACATAGTGAAACCCCATCTCTACTAAAAATACAAAAATTAGCTGGGCATGGTGGCAGGCACCTGTAATCCCAGCTACTTGGGAGGCTGAGGCAGGAGAATCGCTTGAACCCACGAGGCAGAGGTTGCAGTGAGCTGAGATTGCACCACCGCACTCCAGCCTGGGTGACAAGAGGAAGATCGTCTAAAAAAAAAAGAAAAGAAAAGAAATACAGAAGCTATGGTATGGCTCCAGAATAGACTTTATTAGGAGTCAGGTTCCACTGTTACTAGCACTGTAAAATGTAATTTTAAAAATGTGAAATGTTTGATTGCTTACTATTATTAACCAGTGCCTTTGCATCCAGGCTGACTCCCTTAAATATAATTTATTTAAGGCAGCAGTAGCAATTTTTTAAAATATAAATATAAAAGTATTACTCCACCTAGGGAATCCATAACTTCCCAAATAAAGTCCAAGTGAAGTTCTTTGTGGCTGGCCCACTCTTATTTCCCTTCCTCTATGCGTGCCCTTCATGGCAGTCAGGTTAGCTGACTAGTAATTGCCAAACAGCACATATTATTTCACAAGTCTATGCATTTACATTAGGATTCCCACTCCCTGGAACACACGGTCATCCAGCTCCACTTGGCTAACTCCACTCACCTTTCAAACATTAGTTGGAGTCATGTTTCTCAGGAAAACTGCCTAATCCCTCAGTCTGGACTAGATGGCACTTCTCCACAATGCCATTGCCCACTCACAGTGCTTTTTGCCAGCTTATTGGTCTAATGCATTGCTGTCCCACAGAACTTTCTGTAATAATGGAAATGCTCTATAACTGTGCTATCCTGGTGTTATTAAGCACTTGAAATGTGGCCAGTGTGACTGAGGAGCTGAATTTGAAGCTCTATCTAAAAATTAGTGGTCACTATATTAATAGAACAGCACGGGTCTACAATGAAGTTCTTGAAAGCAAAGATCTTCTCTTTCCTGGGCCCTGGTACAGTGCCTGGCACATAGTGAAAGCTCAGAGTATTTGATAAATGATTGATTGAATAAATGAATATCTTGCCTAATATTTAAATAAGGGTGCTAAAATGTCCTATGCTTTAAAAAAAAATCCCCCTAATTAATTGGAAAGAATTTTGGTTAGATAAATATATATTCCAGTAATTATTCATGCAATAAATCTTTACCAAGTAGGTGCCAGGTGGAAATCTAGTGCTGATTTATCTAGCTCTTTATCCTTAAGACACTTGATCTCTCTGGGACCCCAATTTATCCTTCTGCAAACTGAGAGATTTGTGTTACATTTGTAGTTCTAAACTTCTTATGAGACATAAAATTGAATTAAATGCTGTATGCTTTTGCCAGAAATGTTTATATTTAATTGAAAGAGACCCATGGTTCTCCTAGTCTATTTAAATTAAGACTTTCTATACTAGATGAAGCTTAAAGTCCTTTTCAGTTCCAAACTCATACAGTACTATGTGCAAGACACATAGTTGGTATTTACATAGTACCATACAAAATTGCCATTTTTGGAAATCAACAATTATTGAATATTAGCAATTTTGTATAATTAAATCTAATACAATAATAAGAGTATAAAGAAGTCTGAGGACTCAAACTTATGGTTTGAGGTCAATCTGCATATGCTAAAAGAAAAGTAACTAACCAGAGTCCTGTATGGTATACATCAAATAAAGAGATGTCACAGGTAACTCTAGATTGGGCAGTATGCTCTGCATGAAGGTGGGAAATCAAGGTGAAAGAGGGTAGAATCCAGAAAGATGGGAAGAAAGAGAAAGTGCACTTAGGATGAGAGTTCAAGGGGCAGTGGTGACCTCAGACCTAGGGACAAAGGTATAATTATCTTCCTTCTCTCAACTGGAGGACATTCACTTTACTTCCGTAGGTTGATCTTTGCAACTATGTCTCTGTCAATGGGGCCACTGCTCACCCCCACATTGAAAATGATGGAACCGTTTACAATATTGGTAATTGCTTTGGAAAAAATTTTTCAATTGCCTACAACATTGTGAAGATCCCACCACTGCAAGCAGGTGAGTTTCCCAACCTGTCCTCTTCTGAAAACAAGTATCTATATTGTGAGAAAGATCAGAATATCAGAACAGCATTTTGTGCACAGTTCAATCACTGTCAGACTTCAGAAGTATTGCCCTCACCCCTACCCTATAAGGGGCCTAATGCCCAAGGGCATCATATCAAAGGATGACAACTTGAAAATATAGAAAGCAAGTGTCCAAGTTCTCTTCTAGAATATTAAAAATGTAGTACATATATATATATATATATGGATTTGATCATATACAATTTGGATTCAAACTTAACAAACATTTATTGAGCACTTATTCATGTGCTAGGCAAAATTAAATAAAATAAGCATGTATGTGTGCATAATAGCATACATACATATATGAGAGTGCCCTAAATATGTTGTGCTTAATTCCCAAAACTACAAACAAATCTGTTAACTCATAGAAATACTATAGAAAAAGAACTACAGCAAAAAGGAGTGTACCTTAGAATTCTCCATTCAGTCTCCATGTATTGCCAGGTTCATTGTTCACCACCTTGATGATGGAATTATTTGAATGCATACAGATCTTTGTTTAGTAGTAGTTAGTACAGTTCTCCAAGTGTAGTCCTTGGACCAAACCATCACCTAGGAAACTGTTAGAAATGCAGATCTTGAGCCCTGTCCCGGGCAGACTGAATGAGAAATTTTGGGAGTGGAGCCTGCAATCAGTATTTTAAGAAGCTCTTTATGTGATTCTGAGGCACACTCAAGTTTGAGGGCCATTCACTTACTAGTGAGTACATTTTAACGCGCGTAAGAATTACTGCACAGGGCTATTGACACAAACCCATCTAAACTATATCCTTTGGGCATCTTAAGATGTTGCGAAAGGCATTTTGACCATTCTGAGGTTTTTTCTCTACTCCCCTGACTTAAAACCCACCTCCAGCTATTGCAGGATGTGACTCCACTATACTCCACTTGCCACAACCCTGTATGAGTGCACATTTCCAAATCTGCTGCTATTTGGATTTTCCTGGGTGATTTTGCAGCTTCACATGAAATTTCACTAAGAAGAGCAAATGATGGGGAAAATGAACATAACCCTCTAAAACAATTGAAATGTGTTTCTTTGCCTGTATAAGCTGTTCTAAATGCTTTGTATTAAAAAAATTGAGGCTGTTCCGAAGCCTTTTAAAACCACTTTATTTCAGACAAGGAAGATCCAATAAGCAAGTCAGAGATCGTTGTACAATTCCCCTGCAGTGACCGATTCAAGCCATCTTACGTTCATAGGTAACTTGAAGGCCTGCTATGAATCTTCAGGAAAACTCAAGTTTAAAGATTTGCTTTGCCTACCTTTGATACCAATCCTGATCACAATTTTTTTTTGCAGAAAACTAAATTTAAACATAATTAATTTCATGTAGGCACTGTTGATTCTTAAAACTGAGCATACCACATATATACAAATTTATTTGTGGCTTGAGAATCAGCCCTTTCATTCACAAGCTCGTTTGTGTTTCTGCACAGTTTTGGTCTGACTCCCAACTATATCGTTTTTGTGGAGACACCAGTCAAAATTAACCTGTTCAAGTTCCTTTCTTCGTGGAGTCTTTGGGGAGCCAACTACATGGATTGTTTTGAGTCCAATGAAACCATGGGGGTAAGTCTTAGATATATTTGTCAAGTTTGTGATTCTGAAGAAGGTGTGTTTAATAATGGACACGTTTTTCCTTTTTAAATGCATCAAAACATCTTCCTCATTTTTCAAGGTTTGGCTTCATATTGCTGACAAAAAAAGGAAAAAGTACCTCAATAATAAATACAGGACTTCTCCTTTCAACCTCTTCCATCACATCAACACCTATGAAGACAATGGGTTTCTGATTGTGGATCTCTGCTGCTGGAAAGGGTAAGAAAGGACACTGGATAAATGCGACATCTCCCATTGTTCTTGGAAATTAGGGGGTTTTTACAGAGATGCTGCACTCAGTCTGAGTCACATCTAAAATAGCAAGAGTTATGCGAGAGTCAAAAATGTAATTGGAGAAGCAGGAGGGAGTTTAGGTAATCGGAACATCAAAACTATGGTTAATGATTGAAAACTAATCGGGTCCACGAGCCCCATCTGAAAACAAAAGATTCTGTGACCTGAAAGGTGAACTTAGACTTGACAAAATCACGGAGGAAACTTGAGCCCCATCCTCTCTGGGAAGGGAGAAAAAGGCATGCGTTTTTCAGACCAGCCAAATCACTAACAAGACAACAGCCCCTAAAGACACAAACAGAATGGCGACAGGAAGGCAGAACAGAAAGTATCTCAAGGCTGCTGTGACTTAAACAAGTCCATTAAGCAGCTTTCTTTATTTTCATCCTGTGTGAGCAGGAGGAAACGGCTCTAATACACAAGCTTCTGGGTTGTGGAATAAAGAACAGGCAGGCACTTGTGCTTAAAAAGGCAAGAATCATCCCTCTAAAATTATTTGTAATTGCCTGTGCTCATGTTTGACTTTTTATTTTTGCAGATTTGAATTTGTTTATAATTACTTATATTTAGCCAATTTACGTGAGAATTGGGAAGAGGTGAAAAAAAATGCCAGAAAGGCTCCCCAGCCTGAAGTTAGGAGATATGTACTTCCTTTGAATATTGACAAGGTAACCTGCTTCTCCGTAGATTTCAGATTTAACCAGAATGTTTCATCTCTCTCAGGAATTGTCCTCCTGCCTCATGTTTATACATGAAGTCTTGAAATCTGAGAGCTAGAAGGAGCTTTAAAAATAAACTAAGTAAACTTCCTTCATTTCACAAATGAAACTAAAGCTCAGAAGAGTACTGTGATTTAGCAAAAGCAACTGCAGCAGAGCCAGGATAAGAACCAGGTTTTTTAATTCTAAATCTGCCGTTCTTGTATTTACAAAATTGTCTTTAAAATATACTTCCTCGGTGAATAGTGCAGAGCCACTGATTGTTTTGATACTTTATCGATAATATAAATACTTTAAATAATTTGAATTTCTGGAGAGATGAAGCATCAAAAAGTACTCTTGTAGGGAAACCAGTTCATTATTTTGGTTTTCCATAAATCTTCTGAAAAATATCACTAGAGGTTAAAAATCATTACTAACAATAGACAGTCATCTCTTTATTTCTACTTTTTCTTCCCTGTATTTAGAGACTGTCTTTTTAGAATAACCAGAGTAACATCTAGAATCTGTAGTGTGATGGAAATACCAGTCAAAATCAATAAAATATAATTCTCACATATAGGTATGGGAATATATGCTTTCTTTTATATCTATTTGCTCCCTGGTTGCACAAAAGGGGTTATTAAAACAGCTACATGGAATGTAAAACTTTGTACCAAAGGCTTAGATGTGGCGTAGTAGAAAACAAACTCAATTTAGAACCAAACACCACTGCTCTTAAGCAACTTTGTAAGCTCTGTGAAGAATGAGAAGGAGGGAGGAGGTTGAGGTGGAGTGTTACAGACAGGCCAAAGGGCTTCTATAAAGGCAAGGAGGAGTTAAAAATGCAAGATTTCATCTATAAACATGAAGTAGTTGCTGCGGTTGGTTTATTTAGGGGTGTAGGGGAGATAGGTTTTGGGCAGAGAGACTGGAAAGATAGGTTGGAGAAATATTGTAATGGGCTATATAAGCCTTTGAGTGTTATATAAACATAGGGAGCCATTTAAGTATTTTAAGTGTGTATTTTAAGTGTATTTTAGGACATGATTAGATCTGTGATTCAGAAAGTTTACTCTGGCAGCATCATGGAAGACAGACTGGAAAGTGGAGAGTCCAGCGTAGAGGCTAGAAGCCCTATTACAGGATTAATGCAATCAGGCAAATAAAAGGAAATAAATATCTGAGTTAAGAAAATGATGACTGAGAGATGAAGATGCAAAGCTGAGAAATATTTAGGCAGCAAAATCAACAGCAGTTGGTATCTAATTACATGTGAGGGGTAAGGGAGAGAAAGGAGTTCAGGATGCCTTCAAGATTTCCACCCTGAGCAGCTGAGTGAATGATGGTATAATTCACTGAACTGAAAACACAGAAGTAAGAGGAGCTGGGCCAGGCACAGTGGCTCACGCCTGTAATCCCAGCAGTTTGGGAGGCTGAGGCGGGTGGATCACCTGAGGTTAGGAGTTCAAGACCAGCCTTACCAACATGGAGAAACCTCATCTTTACTAAAAATACAAAATTAGCTGGGCATGGTGGTGCATGCCTGTAATCCCAGCTACTCAGGAGGCTGAGGCAAGAGAATCGCTTGAACCCAGGAGGCGGAGGTTGCACTGAGCCGAGATCATGCCATTGCACTCCAGCCTGGGCAACAAGAGTGAAACTCCATAATAAATAAATAAATAAATAGAATAAGAGGAGCTAGCTTGTAGAAAAGAGAGTAAATTTTACTTTATAGATGTAATTTGAAAGTACCCACTAGCCATCTTAGCAAAGCATTCCACAGGCAGCTGCTGTACGTGGATCTGGAGCTCCGAAGAAAGATCATGGAGAGAGATCAATCTGGGTACCTTAAGGATTTTTGCTTTCCCCTTAGGAAGCATATCACTGACATGTAGTTGAGCGTTCCCAAAATACTCGCCAAATGGATGAGTCAGTTAATTTCAGTAAACTCTTATTTTGCTAATAATGGTAAAAAGCACAATCATCTTTAAGGAAATAAAAGAGGATCACTTAACTTAAATATTCACATTGCAAAATAAAGAAAAAAGAAGGATTTTTCTAACTGTATGGTTACCATTGCCTGAAGAAATATTACCCAATTATAGAATAGGGAACTGTAATAATCATAAAAAATGTCTAACATCATCAGATCCGTCTCCTCTTTCTTCTAATAGTTATTGAGTAGCCACTACAGCAGGCATCATACTATTTGTTTCAGTGGATACATAAAATACACTTCTAGTTCTCCTGGAGCCCGTTACCTAGTGTATCAGAGAGAAAGAAGGTGAATCAGGAATAGCCATGCATGTCAGCACAGGAGTAGTACTCTCAGGAGGGATAAATTGATTTGTTAATAGCTAGTCAGATGATAATGTAGGGGAGATTCATGGAACATAGTTATTTGCAATGGGCAGTAATATGGCAAGTGGAGATGGGATTGAGGTAGAACAACTGAAGACAGAAAGAACAGTTTGAGGAAAGACAGATAGGTGGAGAGGGAGATATGCAGAGAGAATTGGCTATTATAATTGGTTGAAACACCGGCAAAAGTAGTAGAGTAAATGGGATAAAAAGTTATAAAAGTACATTGTACTCTTAGAAGGCTTTAAGGCCAGGCTAAGAAATTTGCACTTTATTGAACTGGTAATGGGGAGACAGTGAAGGTTTTTACACAAAAGAAAAGCCCATAATTAATGGTATTGAAATGATAATGAAATATGTAAGAATAGAGAGATGAGACTGCAGGCAGGCGGGGAATCATATTTTAGAATAGGTTTTCCAAAAGAAACATTTAAATTTGCTTATTTAAAAAATAAAGAATTTGAGAGCCAGAGAATACTGAGAAGATAGCCAAGCACAGTAGCTCCAGAAAATAAACACGTGTAGAAAATGGTAGAAACAAGAGAAACCAGAAAAAGAAACAAGAGCCACCAGAAAGCCCCAGTTCCCACTAAGAGAGAGTAATGTCACAAAGATGAGGGCAGGTGAGGGTTATACGGTGCCCATTGCTATAGACAAGTTGAAAAGGGTGAAGACTAAGAACGAAGCACTAGGTTTGGTGATCTCTAAGGGAACAGAGTGAGAGAGGCAGAAGTCAGGCTTCAGGGCTCTTAAGGTAAGCAGTTGAGTATCTGGAAAGCAGTTACTGCGTGTACACTCTTAAAAGTTTGGCAATGAAGAGAAAAATAGAAAGGCCTTAGGTCCCAGCTACTTGGAAGCCTGAGGCAGGAGGATTGCTTGAGTCCAGGAGTTCAAAGTTACAGTGAGCTACATGCCATTGCAGTCCAGCCTGGGGAACAGAACAAGACCCCATCTCAACAAACAAACAAAACAGAACAGAACAAGACTCCATCTCAAGAAACAAACAAACAAACAGGAAATCTAATTTAACAAGGAAAATACGCAAAATAGAACAAAGTAAAAAATTCAACTTGAAACCACATAAATAATATATTAAACCTAGACACAGACATTTGTACTTATTGTATGCATGTACATAAATGTGCATACATGTGCACACCCCTCGCTTCTTCCGAGCATCATCACTAAGTACCTCGAGTCCCTTATTTCACAAAATCTTGCAGAATCTTCTCCTCTGTTGGCTCCCACCTCCCATCCTTTCCCTATTCTGAAAATCTTCCACTATTTACTTTTAATTCTTAGTCCACCACCAGAAAAAATCTCCTGTCTTCTCTTCTTAGAATGTTCCCTTCACCTTCTTTTTTTAACCAAAATCTGGCTTTCTCCCCTAAGGACACTGGTCTCCCCAACAGTAATTTCCAGGGGAATCAGTTTCTCCTCTGTACAGGGTACAGCCCTTTTACCACTTGGCCTGGAGTTGTGGTAGATGTCCTTCCTCTTTGCTGCTTTCAGATCATTGTTCCCTCTATTCACCCTTAAAATTCCCCAAGTTTTCACCTCATTTTATCTAATCATATAGCCAAGTGATGTATGTGTGTGTGTGTGTGTATACATATATATATATCCCTCATGCCCTCGACTTTGCCAGTACTTAAGACTATACTCCTTCCATAATCTCAGTTTTATGCATGACACACTCTGACCTTTTATCTTTCAACATCACTTGCCCTACTGCAGTTTCCACCAGGAACTTCCAATCCATTGAACGCAGTACTTTCTCTCTCTCCCTCCATTGAGGATTGACCTTCTCTCCTCACTCAATTTAAGCTTTAGAGTACATAATTACAATCACCTTCTCATGTAGACCTTCCTTTCCCTTGCCTCTTTCTTACCTTATCAAAGTCATTTGTCAAAATCACAACCCTAGTTAAATTCAGCTCTCCACCCCCTCCATGCTTATACCTCTGAGGCTGAACTGAGTGCAGACAATGCACAATCATGTTAATTGGTCCCATTTTAGATGCATGACCACAAATCTTTCTGCTGCATTTCCCGGCTTCACTTACTCTCTCACTTTGCTAGTTAAATATTCCACACCCTCCTCTCTTTAAACTTTTACCACCTCCCACTTCCCGCCTCCACACTCAGATGCAGCTGATGGCTATGTTTCCTTTTTCTCTGAAACAAATGAAAGAAATCAGAAAGGAACCATAGACTTGCCAGCACATCTACCCACCCACCAGCATCTGTACTCACATACCGAATTATCCATCTTCCTATCCAGAGCTGATCTCTTTCATCCTCCTTCACATTCTCAGGGAAATCACTCTGCCAATTCTCCCCATCTTTCCTAGATCGCCACTCTCCTACCCTTTTCAATGGATCATTTTTATCAGGCTCTTACAAAATCCTTCTCTTGACATTTTTGCCCCAACCAGCTACCTTCTCATTCCTCGTCTTGTTGGAGGGCCTTGGTTCCCCTATCTTCCATTTATACACTCACTCGTTGTTAAATATTCATGCCTTATTCATTTACATTTTTAGCTTTCTCTTAAACTCAAGGTTCTTACCTGCTAGCGCCAGCTCCACATCTGCATTTGGATGCCCAATAGACATCTCAAGTCTAATAAGACAAGACTTGAACTTCTTATCTTCCCCCCACCAAAAATTCACTCCACCTGTAGTTCCTATCTTTGTTGTGACATCAGCATTGTTCAGGTCAAACACCTTGGTGTCATGCTTGATGCCTCTCTTACTTTCATGCCTCTTCCTCGTCCCATATCCTATTTAACAGGAAATCTTGATTCTGTCCTCCACTTCTTCCACTTCTCACTGACTGCAATGCAACTGGCCTAGGTGTGAACCATTGTTTTCTTTCAACTAGACTACGACAAGACAAACTGGTTTCCCTGATTGCACTCTTGGATCCTCCCTACTAACAAGGCTACCCTAAAAATAAATCATAGCATCTCACTCCTGTGCTGAAAACCCTCCAATGGCTTCCCATCGCTCACTCACGGAGAAAGACCGAGTCTTCATAATGACCTATGAGGCTTTGTACAGCCTGGCTCGTGACCTCTCCACCTTCCTTTCTTATTCTCTCCCCTGCCCAGTTGATAGGATCCACACTGGACTCTTTGATGCTCCTCAAACACACTCAGCATCCTCCTCCCTCAGGCCTCAGCACAATTTCTTCTCTCAGCTTGAACACTCTTCCCCAGATATCTGCATTGCTAATTCTCTCATCTTCTGAGAGTTTTGTCTCCTCTGCCACCTGTTCAAAGAGACCTACCCTAACCATCTATTCAAATTTTAACCACTTACCCTTCACATTTCTGATCTTCTTTCCTCTATTCTATTTTTCCCCCACATTTGTGGTATATTATAAAATTTATTAATTATATTTATTGTATATCTCCTTGAACTAGAATGTAGGCTTCATGAGGACAGACTTCACTCCAAAATATCCTGAATGCCAAGAATTGAGTCTAGAACAAAATATGTAATCAAGTATTTGATGAAATTATTAATAAGTAGATATGTTAGAAAAATCTCATGGTATCCATTGTTCTCATAAAATAATCAGAAAAATCATGTGTGTGTGACAAGAGATCTTAGGAAACATATGGTCCAGTGGTTTTTTTTTTTCTTTTTGTCAACATAACTGTAAGGATTTTTTTTTTCAAGCAAAATCAGAACATATTCTAAGTGTGAAAGAGATATACATTCTTTCATCCCTCAGGCAGTTGAAGTCTTTGTTGTTCTGCAGAAAAACATTAATTATTATTATTATTGGTTTTGAGATTTTTGTTTGGTTTTGTTTTTTGTTTTGCAGAGGCCTTTCTTTGGAGCCCTAAATTTTCTTGAAGGATGGTCTCATTTTACAGAAGAGAAAATTGATGGCCTAAGAGGTTATGTGACTTTCCCAGTGTTACATAGCCAGTGACTGACACAGGCACAGATAGCTTGCCCAGTCGCATCCCAGGGTCCCTCATCTATAGCTTCCTGCAGTTCCTCCCTGCATGTTGACCTAAGAAAGAACTTAGGAGCCAAGACTTAGGAAGTCTGCATTTCTGGCTGTTTGAATTCTTTCCTGCTCACTGAGGTTTCTGTTATCTTCTCTCCTAGGCTGACACAGGCAAGAATTTAGTTACGCTCCCCAATACAACTGCCACTGCAATTCTGTGCAGTGACGAGACTATCTGGCTGGAGCCTGAGGTTCTCTTTTCAGGGCCTCGCCAAGGTGAGATGATCTAGAGAAAACTTCACACGGGAGTGAACAAATGTTTCTTTCAAAGAGATTAAGAGGTTTCCTAAGAATGTGCTCTATTTCGCAGCATTTGAGTTTCCTCAAATCAATTACCAGAAGTATTGTGGGAAACCTTACACATATGCGTATGGACTTGGCTTGAATCACTTTGTTCCAGATAGGGTAATTAATCCTTCTTACTAATATTTGAACAGTACTCTGAGTATATGCTAGTCAAGTAAAGCATATTGAATGATTGCTTGATTGATTTTTCTTTCTCACAAACAGCTCTGTAAGCTGAATGTCAAAACTAAAGAAACCTGGGTTTGGCAAGAGCCTGATTCATACCCATCAGAACCCATCTTTGTTTCTCACCCAGATGCCTTGGAAGAAGATGATGGTAATGAAAGCAATTGTTGTGTCTGAATACTCTTCCTACTGCAGTTCTGTATGTTAGTTCATTAGGAAAGGAGTAAGGTTGATTATTCTGGAATACTCAAAAATGATCCTTAATACTATAAATAGAGCAGTACTGAAGAATTAAACCTATTTGAAAAGGATTTCATCTTTTGATCAGGTCTTGTTGATTACCAGTAGAAAAAAATGTCAAAGCACCATTTGGTGTCAGGATGGAGCATCAATGTCTGCTCTAGATGAGGGAGAGAAGGAAGAAAAAATGGCAACAGGAATTCTAGGTTTTTGCCTTTCCTGACGAAGACATATTTCTAAAAAAATAGCAATTCTAAGAAGGGAAGCTAAGTATTATAGCAGATACAAGAGAATGAGAAGGCAGGTCTGTGAATAGTTTTCATTTGTTCTTTCGGTAAGCTAGGGCTCGAAAAAGACCCAGAGCCATACCAGCAACTCAGATACAGCAACTCAAATTACAAATCAGCAGTGTTAGTTAACGATTTCTCCGCTGGGACAGGGAGATAGATTACACTCTATGGGATTAAAATATGGAAAACTAAGAGAAATGAGATAGAGAATTGTGGAGCCATTTCACACTAAATGATTTTACATATCCAGTCAAAGCTGTAAAAGATTTGTTCTCATTTTGTTTGAAGGAAGTCAGCTTCCAGATCGATCTTAGAAGCCATACATATGATATATCTTACTGCTTTAAAAGTCTTTTAATACACACTTTTCATTTGATCATCACAGTTTTTACAGTATGTACAGCAGGTGCTATATTTTTATGTTACAGATAAGAACAGATCCATTTATGCAATAAGTATTTAATGAGTACCTACTATGCTGTAGTCATTGTCATAGAATATTGAGATATAGCAGTGAGCAAGACAGACAAGACTCCCCCTTCTTGGAGCTTACAGTGTAGGTAGGGTACATAAAGAGTTTAAAAGACCTCTTTAGGTGGTCTCATGCCAGGTGGTACAAGAATCAGAAAAAGAAGTCAGGTCATATGGTTTTCTACATTTGTCAATGTAATACCTCCTATATTATTTCAATGACATTTAATCTGTAGCTTTGGGGCTTTTAAAAACTCAATATTGCCTTATGTACTTCTGATAAACAGGTGTAGTTCTGAGTGTGGTGGTGAGCCCAGGAGCAGGACAAAAGCCTGCTTATCTCCTGATTCTGAATGCCAAGGACTTAAGTGAAGTTGCCCGGGCTGAAGTGGAGATTAACATCCCTGTCACCTTTCATGGACTGTTCAAAAAATCTTGAGCATACTCTAGCAAGATATGTTTTTGGTAGCAAAACTGAGAAAATCAGCTTCAGGTCTGCAATCAAATTCTGTTCAGTTTTATCCTGCTATATGTCATGGTTTTAACTTGCAGATGCGCACAATTTTGCAATGTTTTACAGAAAGCACTGAGTTGAGCAAGCAATTCCTTTATTTAAAAAAAAAGTACATATTTAGATAATCATACTTCCTCTGTGAGACAGGCCATAACTGAAAAACTCTTCAATATTTAGCAATCAAATAGGAAATGAATGTAGACTTACTAAAGGGCTTTTAATTACCATTATAAGAGCATATTGTAGGTACCTATCTGCTCCAATTATATTTTTAACATTTAAAAACCAAAGTCCTCTACACTTGATTTATGTTATATGTGGCTTTGCTGAGTCAAGGAAGTATCATGCAATAAGGCTTAATTACTAAATGTCAAACCAAACTTTTTCTCAAACTAGGGACTATCATCTAAGATTAATTACAGTAATTATTTTGCGTATATGTAACTGCTTAAAGATTATGAATCTTATGAATATTAACCTTTCCGCTTATTACAGGCAAGTACTATTATTTCTGATTTTATAATAAGAAAATCTATGTTTAATCAACTGAGGCCTCTCAACCAAATAACATCTCAGAGATTAAGTTATATATTAAAAGCTTATGTAACATAAAAGCAAGTACATATAGTAGTGACTATATTAAAAAAACAGAGCATAAAATACTTAAAAATGTAATATTTACTTAAAATCAGATTATGGGATGATGTTGCAGGATTATACTTTATTGCATCTTTTTTGTTTAATTATATTTAAGCATTGTGCAATCACTTGGGAAAAATATTAAATTATTAACATTCAGATATTAATGCATTTTAAGCCTTTTGTTTTTAAATTTCTTTTGTTCTAGAGATTGTTTAAAAATAAATATTGACAAAAATAATGTTCTATATCTTAATTCTAGTATCTGTTTTATGCTCGAAAGCACTACATATCATGATACCTAAGATGATCAGCATGGTGTTTGACTAGGTAAAAATAGGTGGAAGGAACAGACTGACCAGGGTACCTGATGTATCCATTTGATCTTTATTTAGATAAGATGCAAACTTATTTTTTAAATTACAAATGCTTAGTAAAGCATACTTTTCAAAGAATAACTAAAAATACAAAAAAGTGGAAATTGTAAAGTAAAATCATACAGAGCTCATCTAAGTTCGACTGCTGTTAAGATGTGGGTACTGGTCTTTTTCTTCTTTTCTATTCCTGTAGATTTTTTATGTAATTATTATTTTTCCATCAGTAATTACTAGATAGAACTAAAAATCTCAAAAAAGAAAGAGAATGCCAGGGAGCTGCATGGAATATGTCACTGTAGATAAATATCAATCCATTGGTTCCTGTCTCTAGACATGATATATGAACAGAATTCTACAAAGAAAACTATTTTTCTATTTTTTAAAAAATGTAGAAAATTAGTTACTGAAAAATTACTAAGTTTTAGACTTAATGTCTTCAAATTAAAAAAAAAGTTCCTACAATTCCACTTCCTACCCTTGCCAATCAATGATTCCCTGGCTTCTTCCCATTCATTTTTCATGAAGCAAGTCTCACAATTCAAGGTGACCATATCTCCTCCTGCTGTACAATCCCCTTTAGAGATCACCAATGTGTGAAGAAAGGAAAGAGGCAAATCTACGATAATATTTGGCTAATACCATTTCACTATCATTGGCATTCTCAATTACAATTATCGCTAAGATTAGAGCAAGGAGACTTAGGAGCTACTTTTCAAGTGCAAGATTGATATAAGCTTTAAAAACTTAAATTAGAATAAGAGATATTTAAGTTATGCAGGAGAGATTAACTTGTAAATTTGGACTTTCTAGGAAACACCTACTCCTCGGAGGGATCTAGAGAATCATGTCCCATCTATAAAAAAGAAAATCTGTTTTAAGAAAAATAATTCAATTGAATTAGTATAAATTAACCTGTTAATAAGTAGTTATTTTAAAAATAACAAGCTGTTTGAAGCCTATTTTTTCTTCCATTTTTGGTGCCTTATATTTGCCACAGCCAAGACAGAAAGATAATAAAATCTTTGACATAATATCATCAAGGGGTAATCAGTAACTGATAACTGCCTCATGGCAGATAATCTAGACAGTCCCTGTCCTATATTCAAAAGCAGAAAAGACCAACAGACATCAAAGGGAGTCTGTCTTCCAAGGATTCTATGGCAGTATTACTCCACCAACCTACAGTCTGGCTGAGAAGCTAAATGCAGTATTTTCTTCTGTGAGTATCAATGATTAGAGATTGTAAACACATCCCCTAAGGAATACCAAATCTGGTACAATGCAAGCTCAATGAGAAAACAATCTCTGAAAGACAAGAGAAAAAAAAACTGTATTTATCGAGTGCCTACTATTTACTAAGCATTTTTATTCCCCATACTACACCCATCATGGTACTATTTTTGCCATTTTAAAGATGAGGAAAGGGAGGCCAAGTTACGTTCCTAATGAGCGATAAAACATACAATTTTGTAGAATTCTGTGAATTTCATATTAGGAACAGATAATAATTGTTAATATATATGCACCTAATAGATCCCTAAAATACATGAAGCAAAAACTGAGAGAATGCAAGGGAGAAAGAGATAATTCAACAATCATAGTTGGAGAATACTTAATGCCTCATTTTCAATATTGGACAGAAGAACTAGGCTGAATATCAACAAGGAAACAGAAACTTTAACAACACTATGAATCAAACAGGTCTAACAGATATCTGTAGAAGAATCCACCTATCAATAGCAGAATAGTCATTCTTCTCAAGCACACATGGAAACATTCTCCAGGCTAGAGCACATGTTAGGCCATAAAACAAGTCTAAATAAATTTAAAATTATTTAGATCATACTTAAAATGTTATCTGTCCACAATTGGTATAAATTAGAAGTCAGTAATGCAAGAAATTTTGGCAAATTCACAAATATGTGGAAATTAAACCGCACACTCTTGAATATCCAAAGGGTCAAAGAAAAAATCACAAGAGAAATTACAAAATCCTTTATATAAATGAAAACAAACACAACGTACCAAAACTTATGGAATGCAGCTAATGCAGGGCTTACAGTAAAATTTATAGCTGCAAGACACATATATTAAAAATATATACCTTTATTAAAAACAGAAAGCATCTCAAATCAATAATTTAAACATCCACCTTAAGAACTAAAAAAGAACAAACCTCAAATAAGCAGAAAGAAATAATAAAGATTAGAGTGCAAGCAAATGAAACAGAAAACAGAAAATATGAGAGAAGACTAATAAAACAAAAAAAAAATTTTTTTTTTTTAAACATCAGGGTGGGCGCGGTGGCTCACGCCTATAATCCCAGCACTTTGGAAGGCCCAGGCAAGTGGATCACTTGAGGTCAGGAGTTCGAGACCTGCCTGGCCAACATGGTGAAACCCTGTCTCTACTAAAAATACAAAAATTAGCCAGGCATGGTAGTGGGTGCCTGTAATAATCCCAGCAACTCGGGAGGCTGAGGCAGAAGAATCGCTTGAACCCAGGAGGTGGAGGTTGCAGTGACCCGAGATCATGCCACTGCACTCCACCCTTGGCAACAGAGTGAGACTCCGTCTTAAAAATGAAAAAGAAAAGAAAAGAAAATATCAACAAAATTGACAAAATGTTTAGCTAGAATGATCAAGGAAAAAGATAAAAAACTTAAATTACTAAAATCAGAAATAAAAGAAGGGATATCACTAATAACCTTAAAGATAGAGTTATATATGGGAATACTATGAACAACAGTATGCTAGATAACCGACGTGGAATAGACAAATTCCTGGGAAGATATGACCAGCAAAAAGTGACTCAAAAATAAATAGAAAATCTGAATAGACCAATTAGAGTAAAGAGATTGAATTAGTCATGTCAAAACTTCTCAAAATAAAAGCTCAGGCCCAGTGGCTTCAATGGTAAATGGTACCAAACATTTAAAGAGTTCTGTGTTTTTTTGTTTTTTTTGAGACGGAGTCTCGCTCTGTCGCCCAGGCTGGAGTGCAGTGGCGCGATCTCGGCTCCCTGCAAGATCCGCCTCCCGGTTCAAGCCATTCTCCTGCCTCAGCCTCTCCGAGTAGCTGGGACTACAGGCGCCCGCCACCGCGCCCAGCTAATTTTTTGTATTTTTAGTAGAGACGGGGTTTCACTGTGGTCTCAATACCAATCCTTCACAAACTTCTCTAAGAAGTAGATGTGAATAAAATACTTTCCAACTGATTCTATGACGCATTTTACCCTAATAACAAAAACAGACAATGACATAATAAGAAAAGAAAAGAAAGAAAACTACAGAAAAACATCACTTATGAGGACATAAACAAAAGGATTCTCAAATTCAAAAATATATAAATATATAAAAAGGCTTCTACACCATGACAAAATGGAAGATTTCTCCTAGGAATTTAAGGTTGGTCTAACATCCAAAAATCAATATTAATACAATAATATAATATAATAATCAACATTAATAGAATGAAGGACAAAGCCCATACAATCATCTCAGTAGGTGAAAATATAACATTTGAAAAACATTCAATAATCATTCACAATAAAAGATAAACATTAGAAATAAAAGGGAATTTCCTAATTCTGATAAAGAGTATCTATTTAAAAATCCACAGTTAACATTATACTTTACAATGAAAGGCTGAAGTTTTCACCCAAATCAGGAACAACACAAGGATGTCTGCTCTTACCACAACTCTTTAGCATTGGACAAGAGGTTCTAGTCATAACTATTAAGCCAAAAAGAAAAGATATAATATGTATATGATTGGGAAGAAAGAGTAAGACTATATCTATTCACAGATTATATAATTTGCATATAGAAGCTTCTAATGAATTCACTTTTAAATGTATGTGTGTGTGTATATATATGTATATATATACATACATGTATATATATACACACATATATATATGAACCAATAAACAAGTTCAGCCAAGTTGCTGATACAAGATCAGTATATAAAAATCAGTTGTATTTATCTGCACCAGAAATGAACAACCTAAAAAATAAAATTGAGAAAGCAATTCTGTTTATAATTCAATTTAAAAGAATGAAATAAGTAGAAATAACCTTAAAAGAAGTTCAAGACCTGCATACAAAAACTACAAAACACAGTTGGAAAAAAATAAAGAATTCCTAAATAAAGGAAAAAACATTCCATGCTCATGAATTGGAAGATTTAAAATTATTAAGATGGCAATACAACTCAAATTTACCTACACATTCAGCCGAATCTTGACCAAAACACTAGCTTCTTTTAAGCAGAAATTGACGAGCCAACTGTAAAATCCATATGAAAATACAAGACACCAAGAGTAGCCAGAATAAGTTTGAAAAGGAAGAGCAAAGTTGAAGAACTCACATGTTCTCATTTCAAAGTCGACTACAAGGCAACAGTAATCAAGAAAGTGTGGTACTGGCATAAGGATAAACATATACACTAAGTGAATAAACTAAGACTCCAGAAATTAACTTTCACATTTTTAATCAGTTGATTTTCAACAGAAGTGCTAAGAAAATTCAATGGGAATTTTTTATGTTAGCCTTAGATAACAGGTATATTCAAAATATGTAAACCACAATATCAAAAACAGCCCAGTAATAAAGAATAACTAAGATACTAAAATTTATAGTCTTAAAACTTGAATGGAGGCCGGGCACGGTGGCTCACACTTGTAATCCCAGCACTTTGGGAGGCCGAGGCGGGCGGATCACGAGGTCAGGAGATCGAGACCACGGTGAAACCCCGTCTCTACTAAAAATACAAAAAATTAGCCGGGCGTGGTGGCGGGCGCCTGTAGTCCCAGCTACTCGGAGAGGCTGAGGCAGGAGAATGGCGTGAACCCGGGAGGCGGAGCTTGCAGTGAGCCGAGATTGCGCCACTGCACTCCAGCCTGGGCGACAGAGTGAGACTCCGTCTCAAAAAAAAAAAAAAAAAAAAAAGTGAATGGAAGAATGGAAGAATCATAATCTCACAAACTATAAATGTACTTAGTGTCATGTAAGTGAGATGTGTCAAATGAGCACACTTAATTTTTTCCTGACTTCAAGGGAGTTCATTTGTAACCAGCAGACTTTGCATTTAAGAAAAATATTCACAAATTAAAATTACAGTGTGAATAGCTAGAGTTTTAGATGAAGTTATGTAAGTCTTAAGGTAAACGTTGAACATAGAGGTTACTACAAGACATGTAATAAAGGAATTTGGCAAGACTCTGTTGCCATCCACAGAGGTATGGACAAGTCTCTTCACCTCTGTTCTTCAGTATCCTCAATATCAGAGTAATTGAATGATGTATTAGTCCATTTTCACACTCTTACAAAGATACTACCTGAGAAGGGAGATTTTTGAAGAAAAGAGGTTTAATTGACTCACAGTTCCGCATAGGTGAGGAGGCCTCAGGAAACTTAACAATCATGGCGGAAGATGAAGGGAAAGCAAGGCCTGTCTTCTCATGGCAGCAGGAGAGAGAGAGAAAAGGAGAAAGTGCCACTTTTAAAACCATCAGACCTCGTGAGAACTCAATAACTATCATGAGAACAGCACGAGGGAAACTGCCCCTATGATCCAAACACCTCCCGCCAGAACCCTCCCTCAACATGTGGGGATTACAATTCAAGATGAGATTTGGGTGCGGACACAGAGTCAAACCATATTAGACGATATAATCTTTATGGTTCTTTCTAGCTTTGAAAATTATGTGTAAGACAGTAAGGCATAAGGATTATGAGTTCTACATGCGCTTAGAATTAGATAACATCCTCAGTATTGACTGATTATCTACTGTGTGCCAGGCTCTATTCCAAGCACCATGGTGAAAGAAACACACAAATATCCCTATCCTCATGAAGCTTACCTTCTAGTGGGTGAAGCAGGTAATAAACAATATAAGTAAGTAAAAATAAGTATGTTAGATATTGGCTAGTGTTCAGGAGAGAAAATAAAGTAGGGAAGGGGGACATCAAGTGTTGGGAGAAGAGTGAAATTTTAGATAGGATGGCCAGGGAAGGTCTTTCTGAGAAGGTGACAGTTAGTCATGTATGAGGGAAGAATCCACAGTGTAGTGAAGAAGGAGTATGGAGACTGAGGGCAGAGAGGTAGAGAGCTCTTAGGAACTGGGAAGATATGTGATGACATGCTGACTTGAAAACTGCAAAACACAAAAGAGTTGTGAGCAGAGATGTAAGATGATCCGGTTTACATTTTAATAACATCTTTTGGGTACCATTCTCAGACTATATTGCAGAAGTGTAGGGGAAGCTGTTAGGAAACAATTGCAGTAATCCAGGTGAAAGAGGATGAAGATTTGGACTACAAAAATGGAATGAAAAGTGATAAGAAATAGAATTCTGAATATATTTTGAGGAGAGAGCCAACACAATTTCCTAACAGACTAGGGTGGGAGGAGAATGTAAGGAGTCAAAGATAACTCCAAAATCTTTCTACCCAGCATCTCGAAGGATGGAATTACCATTATGGGAAAGTTGGCATAAGGATAGTTTAATAATTGTTTATAGATGAGTATTAGGAATTGTTTTGAACATGTTAAGTTTGAGATGTCTCTAACTATCCACATGACATATCAAGTAAGTTGCTGGATACAGGTTTCTGGAGGTGAGGAGAGGTCAGAGCTGCAGATAAAATTTGGGAGTCATCACCACATAGTATGGCTTTAATAGTTAAAGCCATAAAACTAAATGAGATCACCTAAGGAAGAGGTAGAGACAGAGGAAGAAGGGGGTTCAAAGACTGAACTCTAAGTCACTCTGACATTTACCAGTCAGACAGATAAGAATGAATTAGCAAAGAAAGAGCAAAAAATATATAGGAGAAAAAGAAAACAGGGTGGGTGTTATGGAAGCAGTGTTTCAAAAACAAGTGAATGATCAAACATGATAAATGCTGCAATCGATCAATTTAGAAGAGGATTGGAATTGACCTCTTAGCAATGTGGAAGTCATTGGTTTAACTTTAAGAGAAGTTTCTGTGGAATGGTGGTAAAAAATACTTGACTGGCATGGATTCAAGAAAAAATGAGAGGAGGAAATAGGAAGTACAGAATAAAGCACAAAAAATGCCTTAAACAAGTTTTTCTGTAAAAGAAGGGAGAATAATGAGAAGATAACATGGGATGATTGAAACAGACTGGGATCTAAAAAGGTGGTTTTTTTTAAATTGAATAAATTACAGAATATTTGTATGCTAATAAGAATTATCTTGTAAAGAAAAAATGATGATTTAATAGGGAAATTCTAGGATAATATCAATAGACAAAGGATGGAATTGAAAAGGAAAATTTCTGGGATAATATCAATAGACAAAGGATGGAATCTAGAGCACATATACATCGGATAGCTTAATAAAGTTTAGAATCTATGCAACAAAGTTATAATGACAGTCATGGAATTTAAGCAGAGTAAGATTGTAAAATAGAACATTATAGTGGTTACAGTGAGTAGATTATTGGTCGTGTCAGACCAAATTATTTTTGAAAGCAGGGAAACAAGAGGTGGTGGTTGCAAAGTAGAATGTCTGCAGTTGAGAGTTTGCAGTAAGGAGTATGATAAGATCAAGGATAGAACATGGGATGGAGTGGCTAAGGAGGAGTTAGAGGAGGTCAAGCAATTTATCACACCAAAGCATGAAAAATTACCTAAATGAACGTTGAAATTCTCCCGAATTATGATGAGAAGGAAGTTGGATGGAATGAGTGACCCAAGAGGTAAAATGTTCAAGGAATGAAAGTTAGCAATCTGGGAGGTATTAAACTAATTACATTAGGTGAGATGATGGATAAAGAGTACAGTCTGAGAACATGAGATTCAAGCGGGGTGTTTTTCATGGAGGAGAAAGGGAGAAGGGCCTAGAAATCCCAGGATAGGAGGGGTCTGGGAAATAAAACACTCAACATTAGAAAAGGTGGTAGAAATATAGTATTATATACAGCCAGGTTTTGGTTACAACAAAAAGAAGAGAAAGTTGACGAAAGAAATTTAAGATAAAGTTTTGTTGCTGATTCACAGAGAATTCTAGGGCTTCAGCAAATGGGGGAGGAGGAGATTGGGGCAGAAAAGACAAGTCTAGTGTCTTACAGAATTCAAGTCCAGAGTATGAGACAGACCAGGAAATACATGAACAGTGATGCAGGGCATCGCGATATTATTTATTATTTCTGGTGTACCAGAAGCATAAAATGGCAGAGAGGCTATGAATGTTTGAGGGAGAAAGATGTGGGGGTGTCTTGCCAGAGCAGGAACTGTTCAGAGCCTCATACCTGGTCCCCACAGATGGAGATGAGATACCTGCAGAAGGGAAGGCTTATTCTGAGGATGTGGGCACTGTCTTGAGCCTTGCTGTTGGTGGGTGCAGAGCATGGTCTTACTCGATGGCTAGACACTCCCTTGCCCTCTACCAAATGGCAGCCTGAAGAGGGGGTCATCGTAGTTACTTACTCGTTCACTCACTCTCTTTCTATGTACTCGGCACTCTTCCAAGCATTTCCCATTCATTAACTCATTTAATCCTCATAACAACTTTCTGAAGTTGATACTACTTATCTCTGTTTACAAATAAGGAAACTGAGACACAAAGTTAATGAACTTGCTCAATAGCTGGCAAAGAGGAAAACAATTTGCATCAAGGCAGTCTGGTTCGACTGTCTGTGATTCTAACTATACTATAGTCGACATTTCTGTTGATTAAACAGATGTAGAAAAAGGTAATGAGTTCCCTCAAGTTCCTCTATTTACCTACAGAGCAGAACTAGGTCACGATCCAAGACTCCCACAATTTCTTATTTTCTTTGACATCACTATGTCTTTCATCACCACGATTATAACATTATAACAAACTGTATCTACTGTTACCTTTGACTATCAAAAGTATTTCTAAGTACAGGACCATAGTTGGCATTAATATTCCTGTCACCTTCTTGGACTGTTCCTGGAATCAAGACACCATTTGGAATTGCTTCTATACTCTTTAGTCCTTACAGGAAAAAGTGAAATATCATCTTATGCAACCTGCCATTCAAAATACTCCACAGGTATTACCACAGCATAGCTTTTGATGCCAAAGCAACCACCAATTACCTTGTGATCTTTGGTGCAGCTGTGGCCATCTTGGAGGCCTGGGTTCTCAGTCTTCTGGCAAGATCTTCTGCCTGCAAGGAGGACATATTGAAAAGGAATTATCCAGCCGGGCACGGTGACCCACGCCTGTAATCCTAGCACTTTGGGAGGCCGAGGCAGGAGGATCACTTGAGGTCAGGAGTTTGAGACCAGCCTGGCCAACATGGCAAAACCCTGTCTCTATAAAAATACAAAAAAAGTCAGACAGGCATGGTGGCTGTCCCATCTACACCTGTAGTCCCATCTACTCAGAAGGCTGAGGCAGGACAATCACTTGAACCGGGAGGGGAAGCTGCAGTAAGCTGAGATCATGCCACTGCACTCCAGCCTACATGACAGAGTAAACTCTGTCTCAAAAAAAAAGAAAAAAGAAAAGAAAAGAAAAAGAATTATGCTACCAGGTCTACTCATCTAGGAAGTCATCATAGGTATCACCGATTGGCCAAAGGCTAACTAAATAAAGAAAATCAAGAGCACAAAATTAAATTTAAAAAATCATCATCAACAGCAACAAAAACAAAACTGAAGAATGCAATAAACAAGGGTATGGGTTAGAGATAATGATTTCAAAAAGTCTCTATAACAATAGAGGACTGTAGAAGGGAGGCCACTTAGGGGCCATTCCTGGAGTATACAATATATGATTAACTTAATGTACAGTGTCATAAATAACTATGACAATTATAAAATCTGAAGTAGACATTACTGACCTCTTCCTATATGCCATGCTAGGAGTTTTACATGGTTTTGCATGCTTAATTTCCCTACCAAGCTAGAAAGGTTGGTTTTATTATTATTTGTATTTTACAGCTGAGAGAATCGAAGTTCAAGAGAGGCCAGATAACTTCCCAGTGATGAGATCAGGATTTGAAACTGGGTCTGTTTAGTTCTAAATCCTGGTTCCAGATCCTGTGGGGACTTCATTTTTCAGAGGGGAGAAAAACTAAAGCTTTAATGTAACAGTGCTATCATGATTTTTTAAAACTATTAGATAGGAACATATTTAATTCTTCCAGAGACTAAGTAACAAAGTGACTTCATTATTTTATTGCTGGAGTTAATAAAAAGAAACATGAAATATAAGTATTAGCTCTGCTTTTGAAAACAAACCCATCAGGGACTTTTTCTGTAAGAACCTATCAAATGAAATTAAACTGTGCTTTCAAAGGGAATAGAAATTTCTGTTTCGCTTATTGTTTATCTCCCACTTCAGACACGAGCTGAGCACATTAAACCCACTCAAGAAATACAATATTTGTTGAAGGAATGATTGCTAAAAGATTTCATTGATGCCAGGTCAAAAAGTATCAGAAGCACTTATTCTGCTGAACTTCTCAACAAAAAATTACAGAAAGCCCATTTATTTACAAGACTCCAGCCTTTTTTGACAGCATTTAAAAATCTCCCTCCAAAGTGACATATCTGTGAGAGGTTTGTTCTGTGCTGACACTGTAGGCTGGAGTGCAGGCTGGAGAAACAGGATTGGGATGTTTCTGTAACTACACAAACTGACAAAGTGGCTCTCTTTAAGTGGCCTGGTATGTTAACTCACCATTATTTCCCATTATTCCAATCAGATATCTGCTAAAAGAAAAATACAAAGTCACCACGTAGTCTTATGTGTTCTCTAATTCTGTTCTAACCGTTACAGAGGTTTTTTTTGCTTTTGTTTTGAGACAGAGTCTCGCTGTCACCCAGGCTGGACGGCAGTGGCACTATCTCTGCTCACTGCAAGCTCTGCCTCCCGGGTTCACGCCATTCTCCTGCCTCAGCCTCCCGAGTAGCTGGGACTACAGGCGCCCGCCACCACGTCCAGCTAATTTTTTGTATTTTTAGTAGAGGCGGGGTTTCACCATGTTAGCCAGGATGGTCTCGATCTCCTGACCTCGTGATCCACCCACCTCGGCCTCCCAAAGTGCTGGGATTACAGGTGTGAGCCACCGCGTCCGGCCTAACCATTGCAAAGTTTTTTAAAGTTCTTGATGAGTCTTCACTCAAGAACATGACTGTGGAAATCTGCATCTTGCTTTTCTGTAAATGACAGAAAAGCAACAAAGAGAACAACAACAATAACAAAAACCCTGCATACTCCATTTGCAATAACATATATAATCTAAACACTTCAAAATAAGCATAGGGCTATGAAAGTAACTGAGAAAGGACAGAAGGAATAAGGGAAGAGGTTTAAAAAAAAAAAAAGCAAAGAGAGTAGAGAGTGATCCTGAGGTTAAAAATAATGAACTTTCATTACCATGGTTTACATGGCAAGCACAAAGCTTACAAAAATGGGTGCAAGAGGCCAGAAGAGCTGGTGGACTAAGTCTTCCTGGATTTATTTGGTAAAGACAAGCTGAAACGATAGGGCTGCACAGAGATCCACACAGCTGAACCATGTTTGCAGGGAGCAATCTGTCTAAAGGAGCAGCACAGAAGGGAGTTGTTAGGGTGTGAAGCTGGAATACAGCCCTGGTTCCCCATTAACCCTCCCCAAACACACACAAATAAATCCCCTGAAAATTGCTGATCCAGAAAAATCCAACTCAATAATTGATAGATAAGTAAGTTTCCTACCACTGCCATAACGAACACCACAAATAGAGTGGCTTAAAATAACAACAATTAATTGTCTCACAGTTCTGGAACCTGGAAGTCTGAAATCAAGATGCTGGCAGGGCTGTGTTCCCTCTGAAACCTACGAAGGAATCTTTTCTTACCTTTCTTACTTTCCAGTGGCCCCAGCATGCTTTGGTTTATGGCAGCATACTTCCAATTCTCAGTCTTTAGATGGCACTTCCCCTGTGTATCATCCCATCATCTTCCCTATGCATTTTTGTCTCTGTGCCCAGATTTCTCCATTTTTTAACTTTTATTTTAGGTTCAGGGGTACATGTGACGTGCAGATTTGTTATACAGGTAAACTAATGGCACGGGGCTTGTTTTACTGACTATTTCATCACCCAGGTACTAATCCTAGTACCCAATAGCTACTTTTTCTGCTCCTCCCATCCTTCACTGTCAAGTAGGCCCTAGTGTCTCTTGTTCCCTTCTTTCTGTACATGAGTTCTCACCATTTAGCTTCCAATTACAAGTGAAAACAAGTGATATTTGGTTTTCTGTTTCTGCATTAGTTTGCTAAGGATAATGGCTTCCAGCTCCATCCATGTTCCTGCAGAAGACATGATCTCATTGTTTTTCTGGTTGCATAGTATTTCCTCGTGTATATGTACCACATTTTCCGTATCCATTCTGTCACTGATGGGTTTTTAGGTTGATTTCACGTCTTTGCTGTTGTGAATAGTGCTGCAGTGAACACTCACTCACATGCATGTGTCTTTATGGTAGAATGACTTATATTCCTCTGGATATTTACTCAGTAATGGGATAAATTCCCCCTTTTAGTAAAGACATCAGTCATATTGGATCAGCATCCACCCTAATGACCTTGCTTTAACTTGATTACTTTATAAATACCCTGTTTTCAAAGAACATAGCTTGCTGAACTACTACAGGTTAGGGCCTCACTGTTTTTTTAAGAACTACCCATAATGATGAGTAGTAAGAAGAAACTAGCATGACATTGATAAAAGACAAAAAAGTGGAAAAGTGCCGCAAAACTTTGCCGAGAAATAAAAAACTCACCACAAAAGGTGAACAGGAATAAATAACAATTAACAAGAAATGTGTGAGATATTTATGAAGTTGACTTTAAAAAACTACTGAAACATAAGAAGAAATCAAAGGAAAGCTGGAGGACAGACTAATGGACAGAATCACGTTAATAAATCTGTGTATCAGAGACTTCATGTTAGAGGTGTATGATAATGACAACAATTATCAGCTTCCACTGCATCTTGGTGTAACTTCTGAACACTAAGATGTAAGTACAATTGTGAAACTGGGACTTCTCCTTAACAATAGGGCTGATATCTTCCCCTACTTCTTTTTCCCCTTCATGCTAGCTGGAGTGAGGATGTGCTAGGGAGTCACTTTGGGCCCTGTAGATGAAGGCAAAAGACCAGTCCTGGAGGACCAATCAGATGGAAAAAGAGTGAGAATAATGCTGAAACCCAAAAGTTGTAGACAAAAAACTACAGTCCAACCTGACTAGCATATTGCTATGAAATTTTTAAATAAAATACTAACAAATGAAACCCAGCAACACATTAAAAGAATGATGTATCTTGACCCATGTGGGGTTTATTCAGGGTTGCAAAGATGGCTGAATATTAGAAAATTTATTATATTAAATAATTATACTAGTATATCTTATAAAAATTGTATAATCATCTCCAAAAATGCTAAAAAACATTTGGAAAAATTCAACAATCATTCTTAGTGGAAATACTCAATGAACTATGCATATGTGGATAGTTCCACAACATAATTAAACATATCTACTTTAGTCCAAACGCCAACATCATGCTTAATAGAGAAAAACAATATATTCCCTCCAATGTGAAAAACATCAGGACACCCAATATTTCCAATGTTAATGTTTTTTGTAAATACGCCAACCACATCAATTAGATGAGACAGAGCCTTTGAAGTATTGGAAAAGAAAAGGTAAAACTAACACTATTTATGGATGATATGACTAAATACTCAAAACAATTTTTAAAAACACTAGAAACAATCTGAGAATCAAAAAATATGGTGGCTACAAGCTTAAAACATAAAAAGTATTAATACACTTGTTACCACTAATAACCAATTAGAATGTAGTAGAGAAAAAAGTCCTTTATAATAAGAACAAAGATGAAATGCTTAGGCGCAAACTTAAGAAATGTGTGAAATGTATATGAAAACTACTTGCAAACATGACTGCTAGTATCTTGACTGTAGTGATGTAGTAGTGGATGCACAAACCTACACAGACGATAAGACCATGTGTGATTACACACACACGAGTGCAAGTAAATTTGGATAAATCTGAATAAAGTAAGCGGATTATATCCATGGGAATATCCTTGTTGTGCAGGTATACTATAGAAATGTTACAGATTTACAAACTGTTACCACTGGGGGAAACTACACAACGTTTACATCTATCTCTCTGTATTTCTGTCATTGTTGTTATTTAAGATGGAGTCTCCTCACTCTGTTGCCCAGGCTGGAATGCAATGGATCTCGGCTCACTGCAACCTCCACCACCCGGGTTCAAGTGATTCTCCCTGCCTCAGCCTCCTGAGTAGCTGGGATTACAGGCACTGGCCACCAGCCTGGCTAATTTTATATATATATATACATATATATATATACACACACACACATATATATACACACACACGTATATATAATTTTATATATATATGTATATATAATTTTATATATATGTATATACAAACACACACATATATATACACATATATACGTATATATATACACACATATATATACATATATACACACACATATATACATATATACACACACATATATACATATATACACACACACACACATATATACATATATATACACACACATATGTATACATATATATATATATATATGTATTTTTTTTTTGGTAGAGACGGGGTTTCGCCATATTGGTCAGGCTGGTCTCAAACTCCTGACTTCAGGTGATCCACCGTCTTGGCCTCCCAAAGTGCTGGGATTACAGGCGTGAGCCACCTTGCCTGGCCTCTCTATATTATTTCTTACACTGAATGTGAATTTCAATTATATCATTAAAATGTAAATTAATAAAACACTACTAGAAGGACAAGTAGATTTAGACAAATATTACACAAATACATACCATTAAAAAAATATATACATACCAAGCTCTGTGGCAGGAAGACCCATCAATATGTTTATTATCCCTAAATCACTTTAAATGTTTAACACCCTTCAAATTAATATGCTGAACATTTTTTTAATCAGACAAATTGATTCCAAAGTTCAAATGAAAAAATAAACAAATGAGTATGCCAGGAAAACTTTGAAAAAGCAGAGCAATTAGAGAGGACTTGCTGTTCCAGATATTAAAACAAGTATAGGCTTCAATAATTAAACAGTGTGCTACTGGCATATGACTTAGTAGATAATCCAATGCAGCAGAATAAAATTGCAGAATTATCATAAATATATACAGTACTCTTAAAAAGTCATAATTCAGTAGAGAAAATTTGAACTTCAAAAACAATATCATAGCAAATAGATATCATTTCTCAGAAAGAAAAGCTGGTTTCATATCACACCATGTCCACCAGGATAAATTTTGGATGTATCAATTATTTATTGTGTAAAAAAACCCATAAAAGTAGTTAAAGAAAAAATAGGAAGTCCTCTATAACTTGCAATGGGGAAGGTATTTCTAACTATAACTCATAAAAGAAAAAATATGAAAAATTTGGCTCTTAAAAAGCACTCTGCATGTCTAAAAAAACCACCATTAAGAAAATCACAGGAAAATATTTGTAACTCATATCAGAGATCTTAAAGAGATAAAATGTAAATGCTCCTGGGACTTAATTAGCAAATGACCAACAATTCAATAGAATAACAGGTAAGGAATACGAATAGACAATTTACAGTTAATAATATATAAATGGTCCTCAAAGATATTTTTAAATGCTCAACCTCATCCATACTAAGTGAAATGAAAATCAAAAGCATTAAAAATCACCATTTCTCACATATAAGATTGGGAGGAAAATCCAAGTTTGATACACACATCCTGTTGTCAATGCTACGGGGAAACAGAAACTCTCAGGCAGTACTAATGAGAACACAAATCAACAGAAGCCTCATGGAGGGCAATTTAGCAATAACTATTGCACTTCATCTTTTTAAAAGGCACTTTGTAAGACACTTTTCACTTTTTACCATGTGAAATCAAGATGCATCTTACAATCAATAACATTGTGCAGTTATAATTGACAGTTTGTTTATTAATGGAACATAAAATAATTATGCTTCTGGAAATCAATGTCATCTTAGATTTAATGAAATACAGTATCAAAATTGTAAATGCATTTACCTATTAACTGGTCATCTCCACTTCCAGAAATTTATCCTACAGATATATCTGCATATATGTAAAATGACACACACACGGATAGACATTGCAATACTATTTGTAATAACAAAATATTGAAAATAGCATAAATATTCATCAATATGGAACGGGTTGAATAAATTGTGGTGCATCCACACATTGGAATACTATGAAGCTATAAAAAATATGCAATATTAAATGAAAAAATAAGTTGCAGAAGAACATATATATGTAGAGAAAGGAAGAAAGGGAGGGAGAGAGAGATGTTTTGAGTTAAAAAAAAAATGAGGAATGTATTTATATGTGTGTGTTTATGGTTAAACAAACTGGAAGGATAGACTAGAAACTACCATTATTAAGTGGGGGTAAGGCAGATGGAAATTGAATGGAAAGGCTATTTTTCACTGTGTAACTTCATGTATTTTTTAGTTTTGTCTTTCAAATAAAGTGAATATTATTCATTTAAAATTAAAAATGAAATATTTCACATCGATTACAAAAGCTAAATAATGATTTCACATATAAAATTCAAAGAAATGTATGACCAAAGCCAAAAGAAATATAGAAGAAATAGCTGCATTATCTTTAAATTATTCGTCTGTGTGGTAGACAAACTAGTGGTTCCCCAAAGGTGTTCACATCCTAATTGCTTAAACTCTTGTAAATATGGTATATTATACAGCAAAAGGGATTTTGCAGATGTTATTCAAGTAAGAATTTTAAAATGGGGAGATTTTTGTGGATTATCTGGATGCACCCAATGTAATCCCAGAGTCTTTATAAGGGAGGCAAAAGGGTCAGAATCAGAGAGAAATAGACAAATGAGATTATTATTATTAAAAAGGAAACAATCAACAGAGTGAAGAGACAACATGCAGAATGGGAGAAAATTTTTGCAAACTATGCATTTGACAAGTAGTTAATATCCAAAATGTATAAGGAACTCAAACAACTCAATAGCAAAAAATAAATAAATAATCCAATTTAAAACGGGCAAAAGATCTGAACAGACATTCCTCAAAAGAAGACACACAAATCGCCAATAGGCATATGAAAAAAATACTCAACATCACTAATCATTACAGAAATGTAAATCAAAACCACAATAAGATATTAGTACAGCCACTATGGAAAACAGTATTGAGGCTCTTCAAAAAATTAAAAATACAGCTACCATGTGGTCCAGCAATCCCACCACTGGGCATATATATCCAAAGGAAAGAAAATCAGGATGTCAAAGAGGTATCTGTACTCTCAAGTTTTTTGCAGCACTATTCACAATAGTCTAGATATCGACTCAACCTAAGCATCCATCAGTGGATGAATGGATAAGGAAAATGTGATATATATATATGTGTATATATGTATATATATATGTACAATGGATTATGATTCAGCCATAAAAAGAATGAAATTCTATCATTTGCAACAGCATAATGAACCTGGAGGACATTATGTTAAGAGAAATAAGCCACACACAGAAAGAAGAAGACTGCATGATCTCACTCACTTGCAGAATTTTAAAAAGCTGATCTTCTGGAAGTACAGAGTACAGTAGTGATTACTAGAAGCTGGGGAGGGTAGTGGAGAGGGAGGGATGGGGAGAGACTGGTCAAAAGGTACAAAATTGCAGATAGGAGGAGTAAGTTCTGATGTTCCATTGTTCCATTGCTTAGTTAGGATGACTATGGTTAAAAATATTGTAATATGTATTTCAAAATAACTAGAAAAAAAGAATTTCGCCAGTTTTCTTGCAATTCAGGGGACAATTTATACAAAGAATAACCCTGTATTCTTCAAGGCTTCAAATATCCTGCCAGACACAGGTAGATGAAAAAATCTGTTCACAATTTTTAAAGCCATGTAGTAGTGGACACACAAACCTACACATAGGATAAAACCATACGTAATCACACACACACACACGAGTGCAAGTAAATTTGGATAAATCTGAATAAAATAAGCGGATTATATCAATGTGAATATCCTGGTTGTGCAGGATTATATCCTGGTTATACTCTAGTATAACCCAATTTTATACAATAAAAAAAGTATTTTAAGATTATACTTTATTGGTTTGAAATTTCGGTTTCTTACCATTTCATATGATCGTGTTACTGATGGCAAAACAACTTTGAGCTGCCAATACAGCAGAACTAGATTAATCCATATTTTCAGCTGTTACAGTCACGGTGATTTCCCATGAAGGTGCAGGTATCTGAGTATTCATTCTGTATTCTGTTTTTACTTTTTTTTATTATTATTTTCATTTTTTCAGACGAAGTTTCACTCTTATTGCCCAGGCTGGAGTGCAATGGTGTAATCTCAGCTAACTGCAACCTCTGCCTCCTGGGTTCAAGCGATTCTCCTTCCTCTGCTTCCCAAGTAGCTGAGATTATAGGCACCTGCCACCACACCCAGCTAATTTTTGTATTTTTAGCAGAGACAGGGTTTCACCATGTTGGTCAGGCTGGTCGCCAACTCCTGATCTCAGGTGATCCACCCTCCTCAGCCTCCCAAAGTGCTGGGATTACAGGCATGAGCCACTGTGCCTGGCCTTCATTCTGTATTCTAATGAAGTTGTGCCCCTGTATTTACTATTAAAATTCATATTATTTCAGTAAAATTTGGTTTTCATTTTTTTCTCCCTCACACTGTAATAGAATATTATCTTGTGTTTTAAAATTATATGTACAGTTAGATTATATCATCTACATATTTTACTTCATGTTAAAAAGGCGAAGCCGTTGCCATGTTATAAAAAGCAAGCTTTGAGACTGCTAAGGTAAGAAATTCTTCTCTAAGGCACAACTGTCCTATAGAACATCTTGCAATGATGTAAGTGTTCTATATTTGCACTGTCCTATATGATACACACCAGCCAGTGTAGCTACTGATCACTTGAAATGTGGCTAGTGTAACTGAGAAACTGAATATTTAATATTTAACTTATAGAATTTAAGTTACTATGCACATATGGCTAGTGACTTCCATATGGATCACATAGCTTTAGAGTCTCTGCACACATCTGGTCCTATGGTTAAAACAGGTAATTTGAACTAATACTAGATTCAGAGCCATTCAGATGTTAACTGAGCAGACACAGTCAATGTCATAATGTCATACACTCCACAAATAAGTCTGCAAAATACTACCTTCATTTTAAAATCAATTCACATAACATTAGCACTTCACATTGTATTTAACTATATTTTCTTATTTAAGCCTTGATAAACACCACAAGATCAGTGGTATCATTCCCATTTTGCAGACAAATATGTCTGCAAAGGTCACAAAGCTAGTAAGTAGCAGAATGGGGATTCAAACCCATGTCTATCTAGTGCCAAAATAATTGTACTTGAATGTAAATGGCACAGTTGTCCAGATAAAGGAGAAGTCAGTAGGGGCTGAAGCTCTCGGAGAAGGCATTATAGAGTAGCATCATTTTGAACAGCTTTTGAAGAACAGGGAATAGAGAGTTTTTGAGGAATAAGGACAAGCACACCAAACAAAGGAATACAGACAAATCCAACTTGAGCATGGTATGAGCCTCTTGATAATGAGAAGGATAAATGGGGTTTGTGACAGAGAAAAGTATGGCTATGTTGCACTAATTCAGAGAGGCCTGGGTGAGGGTTTTGGGTTTGGTCTGCTAGGATATGAGAAACCACTGTTGATCTTTAAACACATGAGTCAAATTATTTGTATAGTATCTGGCCAGGTTCAGACGATTCTGTCTTTCATTATGGTTAGAATGATTACCAAATAGTTTATTTTTAACAGAAAAAAAAAGTAGATAACATTTCTTAGTAGAATCTGTCCTATGCGATAAATCATTGAAAATTCTCATTTGTATACATAAAGAACATATATACATAATTGAAGCGTGGTTTGGGAATAAACATTGCTTCATTTGCTGGTGATATGGATTTTTATCATGTATAAAAATACTGGCTTTGTGTGGAATGCTTTGATCAGCTGCATCATTTAAGTCTCCCGGGTAGTTGCTACAAATAGCTTTTATTGGTTATCTAAAGGAGTGAGACTCAAATGTAAATGAGAAAAGTCATATTCACACAAAGTCTTAGTGAACTAGAATGCGAGGGAGCTGTTTCTCCACATGCAGACAGTGGTGGGAAGACCAGGGCAGTTTTTCTGCCTGCAAATGGTAGACAGCATTTGGAGATGGACTTGAGTTTGAATCCTGGCTCTTCCAATCCTGAGCTAATTCTAGCACCCCACTGGAAGAAAGGGAGCGATGAGAGTACCTACTTCTCAACGTTACTGTGAGGATGAAAGGAAAGAAAGCTCATAAAATGTTAAGCACAGTATCTGGCACTAAGTGAATCTGAGTAAAGTGTTGATTGTGGTGATGGCAGTTCATGGTGGTGGTAGTTGTTCTGGGATCGTATCAGATTTTCTCTCAAGCAGGAGAAAGGACTTTAGAGTCAGATGGGGACCTGGATGAGAATCCACGTTCCTCCACTTACTATTTTTGTGAACTTTAGAATAGTTCATTTAATATGGTAATAATATTTTATAAAATGGGAATAACAATGGCAAATACCTTATTTCCTTCTCTAGAAAAAAAAGCCACAACTTATCCTTCTTTATATAAATCTTGACATGCTGCCAGACTCTTGGGTTCTCAGTAAGGTGTATTTTATCACTAATTGATAGACTATACTCAAAACATCGAAGAACAGGAGTACAGGGGCTGCATTACAAGGAGACTTGCATAACCCATTTTCAGGTACATGGTAGATGTTTAATAAATACTTATTAATTTTAGTGGAATTTTGCTCACTCTAAATGTTCACTCTGTAAGATCTTTCCAGAGCATGTGATTGCCTAACTACTCTCTGAAATATGTCATTCACTGTTTAGCTCTGAGGGTAAAACAATTACTGTTTTATAGCTAGCTAGATTTCAAAATATAATTGATTGTCACAATATACATTGGTAAGGTAGGTAGTATTCCTGATCTGCTTATTTGCTTTTTAGCTCTTATTTTAAAGAGTAAACTAAAGTTCAGAAAATGTAACTAACTTGCTCAAATATCCTCATGTAGTGGACAAGAGACCAAACCCTATGTAAATTCAAATTCCATCCTTTTTTTTTTTTTTTTTTTTTTAGATGGAGTTTCACTCTTGCCCAGGCTAGAGTGCAATGGCGTGATCTTGGCTCACGGCAAACTCCGCCTCCCGGTTTCAAGCTATTCTCCTGTCTCAGCCTTCCTGAGTAGCTGGGATTACAGGCATGTGCCACCACGCCCAACTAATTTTGTATTTTTAGTAGAGACGGGGTTTCTCCATGTTGGTCAGGCTAGTCTCGTACTCCTGACCTCAGATGATCTGCCCGCCTCGGCCTCCTAAAGTGCTGGGATTACAGGTGTGAGACACTGCCTCTGGCCCATCCTTTTTTACCGTTGTTCACTGCCTCTAAATCAAGCAAAAACTTTAAAAGGCAAAACCACAGCCCAGTTGGAGGTGTAGAAAAAGCTGAAGCAGGCTCATATTAATGTCTATATCTGTTACTACCTATCAATGATCGCATCCCCCTTCAAAGTAAATTTGATAGATCTCAGCAGAGTGAAAAGGAATAATACAAATCCTGGGTTCTAGCCCTATTTTGCATTTCACAAGCTATGCAATCTGATGTGAGCCACCTACACAAATGCTCTGATTTGAAGCTTGTCCACATAGTTGGGATAATTATCTCTGCCCTATCAGCCTTCCAAGATTGTTGTAAAAGATGTAAGATGACATATATAAACATCTTTGGTAAATTGAGAGGAAGGATTCAAATGCAAGACACTAATTCAAATAATGTAACTGTTAGTTATGACAATAATAAATGAACCAATTATCAGTAATGTTTAAAAATCAAAAACTAAAGAAACAAATTAGAGGCAGATGCCAAAGAAAAAGTAAGGTCACTTTCACTTCTATTATTGAAAGCAGCGTTTTGTCATCTACACAGGTTGCTCGGGAAACCACTGCCAGTGGATTACAACTCCCTTGACTACCAGCTCTGCTCTCCAACACACACACACACACACACACACACACACACACACACACACACAATTCACATTGTTCTCTTAAGACAGACTCACTTCACAAAATGCCTTAGGAGTAGTCCCAATGGGGTTTGGGAATGGAGAATCGAAAAACCAGAGCGGGCTTCTTGGGAAAAGGAGGAAAGCAAACGGGGTCATAAGTTATGTCAAGTTCCCCGTTTCCTGCAATCAAAAGGGAAGGTCTGTGTATCTGCAAGAACAGAAGCCACAAGGAAACACCATCCTCAGCATACGACTGTGCATCCGCAGAACACAAGGTCCCCCATGTAACAGTTTGGAAGCCGTAAGGGAAATAAAAGCTCTTCAACATGTTCAGGCCATTCACCATTTGAAAAGAGCTTTTGATTCTCAAAAAAAAATGCTATGAAGTATGCAAGGCAAGTATTCTTTGTTCTTTCAAGTATTTCACTCAGCTAGTATTTATCGAACAACCACTGTGTACCAAGTACTGTCTAGACCAGTAGAACTTTCTGTGATGATGGAAACGTTCTATTTGGTGCTGTCTAGTGCCATAAATGAGAGCCACATGGTTACTGTGCACTTTAAATGTGGCTAGTGTGACTGAGGAACTGAAATTTTTTGTTTGTTTGTTTGTTTGTTTGTTTGGTTTGTTTGTTTGAAACAAGGTCTTGCTCCTGTCACTCAGGCTGGAGTGCAGTGGTGCAATCATAGCTCACTGCAGTCTCAACCTCCTGGCTGAAGCAATCCTCCTGCCTCAGCCTCCTGAGGAGCTGGGACCACAGATGAGCGCCAACATGTCTGACTAATTTGTTTTTTCAATTTTTTGTAGAGATGGGGTCTCCCTATGTTACCTAGGCTGGTCTCAAACTCCTGGGCTCGAGTGATCCTCCCACTCAGCCTCCCACAGTGCTGGGATTATAAGCATGAGCCCCTGAGCCCAGCTAGAAGTTTTAATTGGTCTTTTCGTAAACAAGGAAAGCCAGTCTCAACAAGTATATGACTGCTGTCACCAAGATGTTCCTTCCCCACCCACACTCTTCCTGCTCAAGGATAAAGGCCCAGCGCTAAAGCTCCTCTCTTTGCTTGGGCCTTGCCCCTGACTCTCGTAAGTGCCCATGTGGATGGCCAGCCTTCTCCATCTGAGAAGACACCCCCCACAGACTTCCAGGATGGGCTTGGTCACAGCCCCAGGTGCCTGCCTCAGTTTCCTTATTCTGGTTGCCTGGATTGTCTCATCACCTACCGAGCTCAGTATTTCTAAGGCGTTGCTGCCTCTGCTCTGGAGAAGTTTATAGTATATCTAAACAGGTAAGATACATCTCCAGGAGTCAGCAAAAAAGATTTTCCTGAAAAATGCATCCTAGGATGCAGAGAAAAAGAAAGATACTAAGCTAAGCAAGGATCATGTGATGGGAATGTTAAAGAGGAGTGAAGTAAAAAGAAAAGAATTTCTCATTCATGTCTTTGCTATTCATTTTAAGGCTACAGAACAGATAGCAATAATATCAACATTGACAGCTAACATATATTGAACACTTACTATCTGCCAGGGTTCAGTTTAAGTATTCACATGTGTTATAGCATTTCATCCTTCCCAATCCCTATTTTACTGATAAGAAAGCTGAGGTACAAAGAGGTTATGTGACTTGCCCAAAATCTCCCTTCTTATTAGGGTTATAGTTAGGATTTGGACCAAGGCTACCTGGTTCCAGAGTTTCCACTCTTCACCACCAGCTCTGCTGCTCCTCAGTGTTAAGCTGCTGTATCACTCTGCTACTAATCCTACTTCTAATCACTTCCTAATTGTTCTCCTTCTCTTCCTGCTTCTCCTTCCCTCTCCTCTTCCTCTCTCCTTCCTTTTACTCATTCCCATATTGCTGCTGCTGCTGCTGCTGCTGCTGCTACTATCACTACTACTATTACTAGTACATCACACCGGTTAAGAGCACAGTTTCTGAAACCAGATTGTTGAGGTTTAAAATTTAGCTTCACCATTCACAGTTAGTGACTTGGCGAGTTTCTTAACTATTCTGTGACTTAGTCCCACCCATAAAACAAGGGTGATTACAGTACCTATTTCATAGAATTATTCTGATGATCAAATAAAGTAATATATGTCAAGCAATGAGAACAGGTCCTGGCACATAGTGAAAGCTCAAAATATGGTATTTTATTACCATTTCAGCTTAGTTGGAACAATTCACATAGTTATTGGAAGGTTTGTTTGTAGTTTACTATAATTATGTCTGTTTAAATTATTTCCTAGAACACCTGGTCAAGGAACACCATTCATTCTTGGTCCAACAGGCTTTCGGTGTCATTCCAAAATAATGAAAATAATGAAACATATAGACAATAATACTGAATTTATTAAGCCAGTTGTTCTCACGTCTCTCCAGAAATTCAAAATTCATGACTGTGCCCAGCACCTTTAAACACACCCAGTGGATAGTCATTAACTATCTGTGATGATGACACATGATACAGTATAATTTGCCTCTTAATTATCTTGAAAGATTTTAACTCAAGCACTAAAAGATGAGCTTTCCCTGGAGAAAATGAATTTGCCTGACATAAGCAAAGTGAAAGCATGTTAAAACAACTGGAATAGCATTCATTTTTACTTTGAGCTGTTGAGGGTTTCAGTGCTGAAGCAAGTTTCCCACTGCAGAACCCTCTCAGTCCCTGGGAATGGAACCAATACTCACATCGTATCATTCTCTCTGATGGAATTTAACTTGAAGTTTTACTTCACCCATAAAGGTGCTTAGTTCTCTCATTGTCAGAAGTGAAGGCTAGAGAGCAGATCTAAGTTATAAGTGAAAAGATTCGCCCTAGCAGGGAGGCTCTTGTAGCTTAACTTTACAAGAAAGATGTGTTCATGCAAAATAAACTCCTCCAGATGAGCCAAACCCTTTACAAGCATTGTTTCACATTCTGCTTTGAACTCATGGACTCAACTTCCCATCTGTCAACTGGCTCAAAATCTACAAAAGGCATGTGACATACGCATGCCGACTCAACTGATTAAAATGTCCTCATGATGCACTTTGCAGAAACTTATCAATTAGAGTTTTAAATTTGCATTTGAGTTTATTTAATTAATATCTGTCTCTTCCACTTCCATGTAAGTTCATCTGGCACATAGGAGGTACTCAATGATTATTTGCTGAATAAATGAGTGACCGAATGAACAAACGGTTTAAAAACTGATTATATCCAGACATTAATTTATTCGTTCACTCAACAAATATGTGTGTCAGTCATTCCAAGGAATACAAATCCTGGTAAAGCATTAAAATAATGGCCAGACCTTTTTCTTTTTTGTGTTGTCAAATAATAGCAATTTCTGCTACAAGTTTTGGCACCTACATAATAGCCAATAATAATAGCTATCATTTTTTAACATGAGCCAGACAATTTACATGAATACCTGGTTAAATTTGTATAATAATATTATGAAAAAAGATGTTATGAATGTACTCATTTTAGATAAAGAAACTGAGACATACAGAGTAAATAACTGACTCAAAATCACATTTTTAGAAGTGGTCGAAAGGGAACTCAAAATCGGGATCATCAAATTCCGAAGGCTGTTTTGTGACTACCACTGTTACTCTGTTTTATAAGAGCTCAGTCTTGACACTTTTTGGAAAACTTCCTTAATTGAAATATACTTTTCCTAATTCCATAGGATCCTGGGATTGGGCACTCACACATTCTCAGACATTTCTAGCATTTTCCTTTGCACGGGTATTTAAAACATACTAACAGAGTTTGAAGGGAAAAAAATCAAATTTCAACAGGAGTCATCAAGCCCCATTAAATTGGCATCAGCCTGAAAAAGCATCACACTTAGAATATAACTCATTAGTCTCTAGTTGATCGATCGTGTTTAAAATTTATTTATATCATGTCTTTATAAAAGAGATAAGTATTCTTTATCACTAAGCTTTAACTTTTGTTGTCACATTTTATAATTTATGTAAATATTTTGCATAAGTGTACCAAAATTTTTAGTAGAAATGATTAGTTATTTGTCCAGGCAATCCATTTAGAAGCAAATGGATTTTTTTTCTTTACCCCTTTAACATCTAGATGAGACTCAAATTCTTGAGGGACCAGTTCATTTAGCTCTTCTAGGCTGTATAAAGGGTCATCATATTTCGCAGGCTCTTCAGGTAGAAATCTATAATTTATTGTGAGAAAAATATTTCTAACCTGGTTGTAGGCTTTTTTTCCAGAATATGCAAGATAGTCAACACCACCACTGACTCTAAATGGAAACAAATTAGGGTATAAACATGAAAATTTTCCATTCAAAATATAAAGTTATAGATAAAAATTTAAGCCCAGATGATAGAAAATAATTGTTCTCACAAGCCCAGTGCATATTTTGTCTATATTTTCTATCAAGAAATAATCTTACCTGACCTTGGCATTAGAAAGGGTTATATTTCTCTTAGGCAACTGGAAAATTTTAATCTCATATGATTTGTAAAATTGATTGGAATTCATTTTGCTGATAGCTATTAGAAAGGTTAGAATCAGATTTGTGTCCCACACATGTAAGATGTTGTGGTACCTATCTTTTACAGTCTCATCCCTGATTCTATTTTATGTCTCTACTCTAACTCTGCTATCTTGTTTTTTGTGTACATTTAATTTTAATTTTTTTTTGTACTTCAGGTAACTTAATAAACTGCTTTGAAATCCCCAAAATAGTAATTTATTTCTTCATTTTCCATTCCTATTTTTTATAACCATATTACACTGGCTTGGACCACCAGTATAAGGCTGACATGATGACAGTGAGCATACTTAATTTGTTCATAACCTCAGATGAATGACTTTCAGCAGGTTTTGTTTGCTTGTTTTTTCTCTTTGTAAATACTTTTTACTAAATTAGGGATGTTCTTTTCTATTTCAGATTTTCTAAGAGTTTTTATTATGAATGGATATTGATTGTTATCAAATGATTTTTCTGTGTCTAAGGAGATATGATGAGTTTTCTAGAGTCTGTTGATGTGATGAATTCCATTAATTTTCCACGGAAAGCCCAAATTTGCATTACTAGAAATAAACCAGGTTGATTTTGTTCTATTATTATTTTTAGAAAATTCCTGGATTTGGTGTGCCAATATTTTATATAAGATTTGTTATCTAGATATATGAAAAATAGATTGACCTGAGATTTCCACCCCCCCCCTTTTTTTTAAGCTCCTGTCAGATTTCATTATCAAGGTTACATAGATCTCACAAAAAAGTTAGGAAGCACTCTCTATTTTTCTATTTTCTAGAAAAGCTCATGTAAGATGCATTACTTTTTCCTTTATATATAGTCACGTGCTGCATAACAACGTTTCAGTCAACAACACACGGCATACACGATGGTGACCTCATAAGATTATATCATATTTTACTGTACCTTTTCTATTTATATGTGTGTTTACATACACAAATACTTGCCATTGTGTGACAATCGCCTACAGTAGGTCACTACAGAAACTTGCTATACAGGTTTGTAGCCTACAGCCTACACGTATAGTAGGCTACACCATCCAGGTTTGTGTAAGTACACTCTATGACATTCACACAATGATAAAATCGCCCAATACATTTCTCAGAATTTATCCTCAATATTAAGTGATGCATGACTGCATTTTTAAAAACTCATTGGTAATGCTAGCTGCACTTAAAGTTTTCTATATGGAAAATGTTTAATTACACATTAAGTTTCTTTAGAAGTTATAACATTTCTCAGATTTTGTATTTTTTCTTCTGTCACTTTTGGCAAGATTTTATTTTCCTAGAAATTTGTCTATTATATTTAAATGTTTAAATTTATTGACAAAAATTTGTTCACAATATATTTTTATGGTCTTTTTAATGTCTCCATTTTCATTCCTTCTCATTTTTTGTAACTTCTCACTTTTTGTCTTATTAATTTTCACCTGAGAGTTATCAATTTTATTAATCTTTTCAAAGAGACAATTTTTGATTCTGTTGTTTTTTATTGAATACTTGTTTTCATTTCAATATTTTCTGCTTTTATTTTTTTTCCTTGTGAGCATTTTTGCACATGTCTTTTGGCGGCAGAGATGTTCATTGCTCTTGGGATGGCTAAGTCATGGAGCTGGAGTATCTTTAGCTTCAATAATTATTGACAATTTGCCAAAGTGTTTTATCAATTTACATTTTCACAATGTATGAGAGTTCCAGTTGCTCTACATCCTATATCCTTCTCAATGTTTGGTTTTGCCATTCCGGGTGGTGTCTCCCTGTGACTGTAATTTGCATTTTCCAAATAAGTAATGATGTCAAGTACATTTTCATATGTTTATTGCCATTTGAATATCTCCTTTTGTGAACTGTTTCTAATCAAACTTGAAATACACATATACCTTAACCCAACACTTCCACTTCTAGGAATCTATTCCACAAAAATATTCACCATATTTATGCAAGAAATATGTATATTGAAGCATTGCTTATAAAACCAAAACCCTGGAAAGAACCCACATGTTTTGTTTAGGGAAACATTATGAGAAACTAGGTAGTTATCTTTAATGATGCAAATTCATGAAAACAGTTCGAACACTTTTTTTGCCCTTAGGGATATACAGTGCAGAACCAGAGAGGAAATGTCCTACCAGACAGAAGACTTTTTATACCTTTTTACAGAGCTGCCACTTTCTGCATTATGACAGTCTCCAAAATAGATAATAGTATCTTTCCTATTAATAACACTGATTTTTAAACAGAATAAAATGAGATGAACTATGTGAATATATTTTTAGAATGAAATGAATGGTAACCTATATGAATGTTTTTCTTAATTCTCCAAATATTCAATAAATCTGTGAAAATTTTAACTGTTAAGAATTTAGGGGGCCGGGCGCGGTGGCTCACGCCTGTAATCGCAGCACTTTGGGAGGCCGAGGCAGGCGGATCACAAGGTCAGGAGTTCGAGACCATCCTCCCTAACACGGTGAAACCCCGTCTCTACTAAAAATACAAAAAAATTAGCCAGGCGTGCTGGCAGGTGCCTGTAGTCCCAGCTACTTGCGAGGCTGAGGCAGGAGAATGGTGTGAACCCGGGAGGCGGAGCTTACAGTGAGCCGAGATGGCGCCACTGCACTCCAGCCTGGGCAACAGAGCGAGACTCCGTCTCAAAAAAATAAATTAAAAAAAAAAATTGAGAATTTAGTAGAAAATTTAAAGATGTAATAATAACTTCTCATAATTGCACAGTGCTTTCTGATTTAGGTTATATACTAACATATTTTCTATTGTAATAACTGTTGAGTAGAAAAAAGCCAGATGCTGTTGCTTTTGTTACTAGTGGTGGTGGTGGTAATATTACTATCACCACTACCATGACTAGTAACAACTAGTAGGACTAGCAGTGGTAGAAGTAATAATGGTAGTAGTTCTATTTATGTTTATTTATTATAATCATCCTTAATATAGGAAGCCAGGCTTAAAAAGTTTCCCAATGCCAAATAGTTACTCAAAGGTAGATCCAGGATTAAAATCCAGACATAGTAACTCGAAATAGGAAAAAATCCTGTCTGAGGGAGAAAAGTGCCCCATTCCCACAGCTGATACAAAAAAGGAGCTAAAATCCAAATCAAGGCAATCTGCCTTCAAAGTCCATGCACTGAAATCCTGACTTTTTTTTTTTTTACACAAACCTTGTATCAAAGTTTGGTACCCTTGTTTTCCACCATCTACATACTAAAAGGAAATAAATTAGAAAAGACACAGGGCAGATAGTCTCTGCTGCAATAAACTCGTAAAACCAAACAACAGAATTAGGAAAGCACACCTGTAAGAGATATTTAAAGTTTGGGTAAAAAGTGTTACTTAAATAGCTACCAAACTTGTATCTGCCTTATTACCCTTCATGTCCTTTGGTTAAGCATCAAAAAACCTGATTATCAAAATAAGCATGTATACAACTAATTTTAAGTGTGATTTTTTGGGGGAAAATATTAAATTACCAATATTAGTGTAATAAAGGGACGAGCCTTTGAAATAGGAAAACTGTGAAACAGTCTTCATTCTTCCTTGATGACAGATAAAGGGAAACCTCCTATATTGTGGGACTAGGTTTGTCCCAAATTCCTGCAGATGTAATTGGTTGTTATTGTTATAATAACAAACCTTTAAAGATTTTTCAATATTTTATGAAAATATTTCTAAAGTACACTAAGTGTCTTTTTAAGTAGCTAACAATGACCGGTCGGCTTTCTCTTTATGCTTTCCCTTTTCTACGATCTTTCAAGGTTCGGTTAAAATACATTCATTTGTTGAGTATATTTATCTTTTACCACGGACAAAATAAAAACAAAAAATAAACAAAAACAAAAAAAGTGAAAGGGAAATGACAACCCCCCAAAAAAAAAACTAAGAAAAGGAGATAAAGCTTTTGAAAGTGTGTAAATAAAATGTAAACTAAATTACACACATGGGAATTCTTTTATGAGCAAAATAAATGCATAAATTTGGGGGTGTGGCTTTATCATAGATATAATAAATTTAGACTGCTTAGAAGCATTTGCTATTTATTGCTGGTTTTTAACTATTGAGTTTCTAAAGAGATGATTATAGAATAATATTTCACAAAAGAAATCTTATTGTCACCTTTCTGCTTAAAACTCTAGTTATTTCTATCCATCCGCAGGATAATGTCTCAAATTCATTGCAACGTTCACAATCTTGCCACTTTTTGACCTTCCAGTCTTATTGTCCCACATTTTCCCTTGCACCCTCTGATCCAGTTACATTGAACTACTCTCAGTTTGTCAAACATACGTTCACTTTTGTGCCTGCAGGCCTGTCCAGCTCTATTTCCATCTACCTGGAAAGCTCATCCCCACACCTACACCTTGCCCTCAACCTAGCTAATTCCTATTCAAACTTCAAGTTATAGATGAAGTATCACTTCTTCAGCTAGAATATCCCGGACTCCTAGACCAAGGTAAACACCCTAGTACATGCTCCCATAGCTGATTTAGCTGAAACACTTGGCATATTTACAATTAGTTATTTAATGTATGTCTTCCCTGCCAGAATATACATTCCGTCGGGGTCCTAAATATGTCTACTTTATCCACCATTATATCCAGGCTCTGGCACAATACCTCTCACAAATCATGTCCTCAGGAAATATCTGTTGAGCTGAAATAAGCTGACTGCAAAATTACAAGTAGGTAAAATATTACTGCATTATTATTAGTTACCACATACGAGCTTAGTGACATCCTCAAAGAAAAAAAAAGAAAGACACCAATTGGCGTCATAGCTAGGAATCAGCACAGCTGACAGAATATCATCAGTGTTTCAGAGACCAAAGATTGGGAACTCCTGCCAGGAGTAAAGATTATCAAAGATGCTCTTAAGAAGTTTATATTCTGGTAGAGAGATCAACGACAAACAAGAAAATTAAAAATTGCTTTTTGGCCGGGCGCAGCGGATCACACCTGTAATCCCAGCACTTTGGGAGGCCGAGGCGGGTGGATTACAAGGTCAAGAGATCGAGACCATCCTGGCCAACATGGTGAAACCCTGTCTTTATTAAAAATACAAAAATTAGCTGGGTGTGGTCGTGCGCCTGTAGTCCCAGCTACTCGGGAGGCTGAGGCAGGAGAATCGCTTGAACCCCAGAGGCAGAGGTTGCAGTGAGCCGAGATCGTGCCACTGCAGTTTAGCCTGGTGACAGAGTGAGACTCTGTCTCAAAAAAAAAAAAAAATTGCTTTCCTTTTCTCCGTGAAATAAGAATTGGGGTAAGGGATAGCCCCATATCGCATCAGGAAAGACACCTGCAATCTGGACAGTGTTGGAGAAAGTCATGGCCTGTAAGGGCGACAGCTTCAGAAAGTCCTCATCATCCAGAAGTAACCTGAGTCACTTATGCAGTGATATGGTTTGGCTCTGTGTCCCCATCCAAATCTCATCTTATATTGTACTCTCATAATTCCCACCTGTTGTGGGAGGGACCCCCCAAATCACAGATAATTTGAATCATGGGGGCAGTTTCCCCCATACTGTTCTCATGGTAGTGAATAAGTCTCATGAGTTCTGATAGTTTTATTGGAGGTTTCCGCTTTTGTATCCTTCTCATTTTCTCTTGCTACCACCATGTAAGAAGTGTCTTTCTCCTCCCACCATGATTCTGAGGCCTCCCCAGCCATGTGGAACTGTAAGTCCAATTAAACCTCTTTTTCTTCCCAGTCTCAGGCATGTCTTTATCAGCAGCATGAAAATGGACTAATACAGTAAATTGGTACCAGTAGAGTGGGGTGCTGGTGAAAAGATATCCAAAAATATGGAAGTGACTTTGGAACTGGGTAACAGGCAGATGTTAGAACAGTTTGGAGAGCTCAGAAGAAGACAGGAAAATGTGGGAAAGTTTGGAACTTCCTAGAGACTTGTTGAATGGCTTTGCCCAAAATGCTGATAGCAATAAGAACAGTAAATTCCAGGCTGAGGTGGTCTCAGATGAGATGAGGAACTTGTTGGGAACTGGAGCAAAGATGATTCGCATTATGTTTTAGCAAAGAGACTGGTGGCATTTTGTCCCTGCCCTAGAGATTTGTGGTACTTTGAATTTCAGACATGATTTAGGGTATCTGGTGGAAGAAATTTCTAAGCAGCAAAGCAATCAAAAGGTAACTTGGGTGCTATTAAAGGCATTCAGTTTTATAAGGGAAGCAGAGCATAAAAGATCAGAAAATTTGCAGCCTGGCTATGCAATAGAAAAGAAAAACCCATTTTCAGTGGGGGAAATTCAAGCCAGCTGCAGAAGTTTGCATAAGTAGCAAGGAGCTGAATGTTACTCCACAGGAAAATGTGGAAAATGTCTCCAGGGCATGTCAGAGGTCTTCATGGCAGCCCCTTCCATCACAGGCCTGGAAGCCTAGGAGAAAATAGTTTCATGGGCCAGACCTTGTGTGTCGGTGCTGTGTGCAGTCTAGGGACTTGGTGCTCTGCCTCCCAGCCACTCTAGCCATGACTTAAAGGGACCAAGGTACAGCTTGCACTGTTGCTTCAGAGGGTGGAAGCCCCAAGCCTTGGCGGCTTCCATGTAATGTTGAGCCTGCAGGTGCACAGAAGTCAAGAATTGAGGTTTGGGAACCTCTGCCTAGATTTCAGAAGATGTATGGAAACACCTGGATACCCAGGCAGAAGTTTGCTGCAGGGGTGGGGCCCTCAATGAGAACCTTTGCTAAGGCAGTGCGGAAGGGAACTGTGGGTTAGAGTCCCCACACAGAGTCTCTACTGAGGCACCACTTTGTGGAGCTGTGAGAAGAGGGCCACCATCCTCTAGACCGCAGAATGGTAGATCCACCAACAGCTTGCACCATGCATCTGGAAAAGCCACAGACACTCAATGCCAGCTCATGGAAAGAGCCAGAAGGGGGGCTGTACCCTGCAAAGTCACAGGGGTGGAGCTGCCCAAGACCATGGGAACCCACTTCTTGCATCAGCGTGACCTGGATGTGAGACCTGGAGTCAAAGGAGATCATTTTAGAAATTTAAAATTTGCCCCACTGGATTTTGGACTTGCATGGGCCCTGTAACCCCTATGTTTTGGTCAATTTCTCCCCTTTGGAATGGCTGTATTTACTCAATACCTGTACCCCCATTGTATCTAGGAAATAACTAGTTCATAGGTGGAAGGGACTTGCCTTGTCTCAGATGAGACTTTGGACTGTGGACCTTGGACTGTGGAAATGAGTTAAGACTTTGGGGGAATGTTGGGAAGGCATGATTAGTTTTGAAACAGGAAGACATGAGATTTGGAGGGGCCAAGGGCAGGATGATATGATTTGGCTCTGTGTCTCCAGCCAAACCTCATCTTGAATTGTAGCTCCCATAATTCCCATGTGTTGTGGGAGGGACCCAGTGGGAGATCATTTGAATCATGGGGATGGTTTCCCCCATACTGTTCTCGTGGTAGTGAATAAGTCTCATGAGATCTGATGGTTTTATCAGGGGTTTCTGCTTTTGCATCCTTCTCATTTTCTCTTGCCACTGCCCTGTAAGAAGTGCCTTTCAGCTCCCATCATGATTCTGAGGGCTCCCCAGCCAGGTGGAACTGTAAGTCCAATTAAACCTCTTTTTCTTCCCAGTCTCGAGTATGTCTTTAGCAGCAGCATGAAAATGGACTAATACATGCACTAACAGCTTGTGACTGTTGTCCTTCTGTCTAAAGAAGTCCTTTTCCTTTCTTTGTCTGGATGCTAGCAATCACTCTTAATATCTGGGTTAAAAAAAAGATGAATAAGAACAAATGATAATTTTTAAATTGATACATTCCATTAACTTATAAGTGCAAGATAATTTTGTTTGATAACAGCTTTTTAATATTTTCATTTCATTGCTCATAAGAGATGAAGTATCCCCTGTCTATATTCCAGGATCATTTTCTGTCTCTTTATACCTTGTACTTTAGGGCTACAGAATACCCCCAACTCATTGTAATTCACCATGCATATTTGTTTCACACCTCTGAGTCCTTGTCTTGTGTCTTTTAATTAGAAGGCCTTTTTCACCCACTTTTAGCCTCAGTAGCTCCTCTTTTGTCAAAACCGAGCTCAGAATCATTCTCTCCAGAAACTCTAAGAACCCCTCTTCTACACACCCGTACACTTTTTCACATTGTATTAAAATTATCTGTGTTTCATCTTCAAGACTAAAGGCATTGACTTATTCATTCAAAAAAATGTATATCTATTATTAGATAGGCATTCATTTATAAATTCATTCATTGAACAAATATTTGTTGAGTGCCTACTATGAGCCAGGTGCTTGTTCTCTAGACACAACAGCAACAAAGGCAATAAATTGCCTACCATCATGAAGGTGACATTTAGTGTAATTTCAGATAGCAATAAGTGCTATGAAGTGAGGAATGGACAATTCAGGGACTGGAAATGAGTAGGGTGTAACAGAAAATTTTAAAGGGCTCTTTTTAGAAGATGATATTGGAGAAGATTCAGCAATGAAGCAAAGGGAATACCAGAAAAGGAATCTCACTGGCAGAGAGAACAGTAATTTTCCCACTCTTGGAGCAGGAAGGAGTTGTTGTGTACTAGGGGCATCAAGAAGAATAACAGAGCAGGAATGAGCAAGGCAGAAAATGATAAAGATGAGGTTGCTGCATAGGCAGTGGCCAGTTTATGCTGCGCTTCACAGGAGTCTGGATTTTATTCTAAGTGAGATTGGCAGTTACTGGGGGTTTTGACAAGGATAGGAACTTGGTATAATGGTTTTAAAACATTACTTTGGTAGCTGCATCAAGAATAGACCCACATCGGGGCAAATGAGAAAGCCGAGTGGCCAGACATGATACCCAGTACTAAGGATGCGATGATGGGCAAGAAAGAGACTTACAGAGAGCTCACAGGAGGATGACGAACAACAAGAACTCTTGAGCTGGTCTACCTGGGTCTGAACGCTGGCTCCCTCAACTTGGTTGGGTTACCTTGTGCCATTCACTTAAATTCTCTGTGCTTCAATGCATGTTTATAGAAGCACAATTCACAATTGCAAAGATATGGAACCAACCTAAGTGCTCATCAACCAAAGAGCAGATAAAGAAAATGTGGTATATATGCATTATGAAATACTACACAGTCATAAAAGCAAATGAAATATGGCCGAGCATGGTGGCTCACGTTTGTAATCCCAGCACTTTGAGAGGCCGAGGTGGGCAGATCACAAAGTCAGGAGTTCAAGACCAGCCTGGCCAATATAGTGAAACCCACTCTACTAAAAATACAAAAATTAGCTGGGCATTGTGGTGTGCTCCTGTTGTCCCAGCTACCCGGGAGGCTGAGGCAGAAGAATCACTTGAACCCAGGAGGCGGAGGTTGCAGTGAGCTGAGATCGCGCCACTGCACTCCAGCCTGGGTGACAGAGCAAGACTCTGTCTCAAAGAAAAAAAAAAAAGAAATGAAATAATGTCTTTTACAGCAACTTGAATGGAGCTGGAGACCATTATTCTAAGTGAAGTGACTCAGGAATGGAAAACCAAATATCATATGTTCTCACTTGTAAGTGGGAACTAAGCTATGAGGATGCAAAGGTGTAAGAATGATATAACAGACTTTGAGGATTTGGTGGGGGAATGTTGGGAGTGGAGTGAGGGATAAAAGACTACACATTGGGTGGAGTGTACATAGCTCAGGTGACGGGTGCGCTAAAATCTCAGAAATCACCACTAAAGAACTTATCCATGTAATCAAAAACCACCTGTACCCAAAAAACTATTGAAATAAAAATAAAATTTAAAAAAATAAAGAAGTACATATCACAACATTGTATGTACATCATGATTATGGAAATAAATTAATTTCATTTTTATGTACTAGAAAAAAGTCTCTATGTGAGAGACAGGACTAGCTGGATTTCCTAGGCCGACTAACAATTCCTAGGCCTAGCTATGGCAGGTGATCACATCCACCTTTAAATGGGGCTTGTAACTCAGCTCACACCCAACCAATCAGGTAGTAAAGAGGTCTCACTAAAATACAAATTAGGCTAAAGCAGGAGGTAAAGAAATAGTCAAATCATCTATCACCTGAGAGCACAGGGGGAGGGACAATGATGGGGATATAAACCCAGGCATTCGAGCAGGTAGCAGCAACCCCCTTTGGGTCCCCTCCCACTTTAGGGGAGCTCTGTTTTCACTCTATTAAATCTTGCAACTGCATTCTTCTGGTCCGTGTTTGTTACGGCTCGAGCTGAGCTTTTGCTCGCCGTCCACCACTGCTGTTTGCCGCTGTCGCAGACCCGCGGCTGACTCCACCCCTCCAGATCCGGCATGGTGTCTGTGGCACTTCTGATCCACTGAGGCAGCGCCCACTGCCGCTCCCAGTCGGGCGAGAGGCTCGCCATTGTTCCTGCGCGGGCTAAGTGCCGGGGGTTCGTCCTAATCGAGCTGAATAGAGGTAGAACACTCACCGCATGGCCCAAGGTTCCATTCCTTGAAATCTGTGAGGCCAAGAACCCCAGGTCAGAGAACAAGAGGCTTGCCGCCATCTTGGAAGCTCTAAGACAAGGATCCCCCGGTAACACATGCTTTAGTTTCTTCGTATATAAAAACAGGAATAAGGACAGTAACTGTTTACTTCCTAGGGTTGTCGTAAAGATAAAATGAATTAATTCATGTTTAGTACTTAGATCAGTTCCTATCACAAAACGGGTTCACTGTAAATGTTAGCTAGAAGCATTCAAACTGAGGACAGGGTCACAACTATATCAGATGGGATTGTAACTGATTGTTTACCAGGTCTATAGTGAATGTTTTTTAAACAAATACTAGGAAAATTCATAGGAATAGTGCCTACCTAGTTCTGGATGCCCAGCATAGTAGATATAAAAATACTTAATCTGGTTAAATTATATGATCTTACTTTGTCAGGTAGATTGTTTGGGTATTGATTTGTAATTCCACACACTGCTATTACCAATATACAAGAATCTTTGGTTTATTTTAGCCTAAGTTATCTTAACTTTAAACTAGTTTTTTAATTAGTATTCCCTCGTAGTATTGTTACCAGAAAGGGGTCCTGATCCAGACCCCAAGAGAGGGTTCTTGGATCTTGCACAAGAAAGAATTTGGGGTGAGCTCGTAGAGGAAAGTGAAAGCAAGTTTTAAGAAAGTGAAGCAATAAAGAATGGCTACCCTATAGGCAGAGCAGCAGCTTGGGCTGCTGGACTAAGGATACTTGTAGTTATTTCTTGATTATATGCTAAACAAGAGGTTGATTATTCATGAGTTTTCCAGGAAAGGGGTGGGCCATTCCCGGAACTGAGGGATTCTCCCCTTTTGAAGCCATATAGGGTAACTTCTTGACATTGTCATGGCATTTGTAAACTGTCACTGTGCTGGTGGGAGTAACTGTTAGCATGCTAATGCATTATAATTGGCATATAAGGAGCAGTGAGGAGAGCAGAGGTCACTTTCATCACTATCTTGGTTTTGGTGGGTTTTGGCAGGCTTCTTGACCATATAATGTTTTATCAGCAAGGTCTTTGTGACCTATATCTTGTGCCAACCTCCTATCTCATCCTGTGACTAAGAATGCCTTAACTTCCTGGGAATGCAGCCCAGTAGGTCTCAGTCTTATTTTACCCAGCCCCTATGCAAGATAGAGTTGCTCTGGTTTAAACGCCTCTGACAATATCATATAAAATACATTCAAACCCTGTTATTGTGGTAAGAAAAAAGTTACTCCTTGATAACAAGTAGATACTAAGAAAAATACAGTTATCCCTACATATTAGATAATTGTGAATCTGCACCAATGGTTTACTAAATGTACACCCACCTTTGACCTAAAAGTATCATTGACTTTTCATTTATCAGCAGTGAATCATAACAGCACAAGAGCATCTTGTGGATTGTAGATGGGAATAAAATGAACTAAAGGAAATGACCTTGTAAAAAAATGTAGTGAATGCCTCTGTGTAATTGCTAAAATACGGCCACAGGAGGGCCCAGTGTCTTTCCTTGAGTGCAGTGTGTTTCTGGAAGACCTTTAAGCCTGGAGACTCCCAAGGACAAGCATATAAAGGAGATGAATCACTTTCCATTTCTCATCAGTGAATCACAGTTGACATCACCACTACTTAATCTGAGCTTTTCAAACATATGAGTCACCACACAAGTTCCTGCATTCTAAATTAGAATGAGAACAGATTTCGTGATGTTGGATCAAGTAGCTCTTAAGGGCAGTTTGCCTGGGCTGGGAGAATGGGTACATTGGATGTATTCCAAACAGCTAGCTTGGGCCTGAATACACTGCCCCATCAGCTTTCTGGTAACTGGCACGATAAAGTCACTTCCTGAAGTTAGAAGGTAGAGAGAACTCCAACAAGGGTATAAATAGTGCACAGAGTAGTTCTGCTAAAACGACAGGATCCAGAGACACTCTCAGTCTTGGAAATCCTGCCAACAAAGATTCAGGTATTTCCTTCTTTTATTAAAGACGTTAGCGTTTTCCATTGCCTCCTGTAATCTAAGTTGTGCTGTCTTCCTGAGAGTGTTCCAAAGCCACACGGATACCCTACTTGATTCTCCAGACTCCTTTGGCTTCCTTAGTGTTAATGACCTTCCTCTCCTATCTCCCGTTTCACATCACACATACTCCATGCCCATCCCAGTTTGCTATACTTCTATCATTACTTGGAATTATTCTATCTCCTAAATATTAAATTCAAACACTCCATTCACTAACTGCAACCTTTCTTCCAACATTCTCATTCAGTTACTCCCAGTCTATTATTTCTTCAGCCTCTTCAGGACTTCCAGATCCTCTCTTCTTTCTCCCAATATCAGCCCTTCTTTTCTGTAATTCTTTTGCAATAATAGTTGTTACCATAAGGGCACTAACAAGTAAGTCATAGCAATTAACAACAATAGCAACTAACATTTATTGAGTTGTTCGTTTATGCCAGGCATTGAATTAAGCACTTATATCATTTAATTAATGCCTTACATCATTGAATTCCCAGGACTACTCTATGAACTAGGTTTTGAGGACCTTAGCCAAGGCTTCATGTTAAGCTTTGCCACATCGTGAACAATTTTACACTCCTCATCATTCTAATATAACTACTCATATGAAATGCTTAGTCATATTCGAAAACCTAGACCAATGTGGTAAGGGTGGCACCATTGGCATAGTAAGAAACTGTACCTGGAATCTACACTAGTTAGACCAAGGAAATGGAGCTTAACTAAAGGCAGTTTTTGCAGCCTTATAAAGTAATTATACGGGAGGTTGGGAGTGACATAATTTGAGGTATTAGAGACTTGGTAAGCTCCTGCTCATGGCTTCCTGCAACCTGCAACCTGAAAGGACCTCAACTTGGAGAGGCAAAATGCCATCTCCACCAGCTGGGGCAGTGTTCTGTAAAGAACAGGAGAAAGTCAAGAAGCCAATCTCACCTCATCTCCCTTAGATGAGGTATATGAGCATCCAGTGCTAAGAATGTATCCTTTGTGCTTACAATATCTTTTGCTCTTATAAGCTTATACCAGCTCATAAACAACATAAATTTATTTCTCATAGTCCTGGATGACAAAAAAATCACCCAACCCCCAGTGCTAAACTTAGTGTCCAGTGGCACTTATAAGGTGCTGAATGATTACTTGTTGAACTGATTGTTTTATTGAGATTTCAACCCTTTGACAGTATATTCTAATAAGGTATCCTTCTCGCAGATTCTCCCAGAAGGATAAAGCAATAAGAAGCTTGAACCTCGAGCTATCCCTCTTTATTAAGGGCTTTTTAAAAACTGGAATTCTATCTCTACTATAAATTTCATTTTATTACTGACTTACAACAAGATTGTTCTATAAACCTCTGGCTAGATCGATTTTATATGGTTTTGTAAAAATATCATCTCTTCTATTTAAAGACTATAAATGCATAGAATTACACACATAGTGTTACATAGACACACACGCTAGTTTTCTATTGTTGCATAACAAATTACCACAAACTTAAAACAGTAAATAATACAGATTATTATCTATCGTTTCCACGGGTCAGGTATCCAGCATATTTTAGCTGGGCCCTCTGTTCAGGATCTCAAAGGTTGAATGAAATCAAGATGTCAGCTGAGCCATGTTCTCATCAGGAGACTCTGGGAGGAATATTCTCCTGAGCTCATTCAGGTTGTTGGCAGAATTCAGTTCTTGTGGTTGTAGGACTAAAGTCTCCATTCTCTGCTAGCAACTGTTGCCCAGGAATCAATCTCAGCTCCCAGAGGTCACTCAAATTCATCAATTTGTAGGTTCCTCCTTCTTCAAGCCATCAGTGACACACTGAATTTCTCTCATGCTTTGAACCTCTGACTTCTGCTTCCCCAGTAAGCCAGAGAAAACTCTCTTGTTTTAAAGGCTCTATGTAATTAGGATAGGCCCACATGGTTGACATCTTATTTTAAGGTCAACTGATTAGTCACCTTAATAGCATCTGTAAAATCACTTTTTCATGTAACATAACATAATAAGAGGGTGACAATAGAGGGCAGAGATTAAGGGGCTATTTAGAATACTGTCTACCACAATCTACCCTGTAGTCCCCTGATTCGTCATGTCCATAAATTCCCCAAATTCCCATTAGAGTATCAACTCAAAATCAAAAATTCTCATCTAAATCTCAATAGCTCATATGCCCCCAATCCCATCATGTAAATCATGTAGAAATCAGGAGAGGATGGGGCTCTAGGGTAACCCATAATAACAGTTCCCAGGCACAATTCCTCTCCATCTGTGGACCTGTAAAACTAAAGAGACATGTTATGATCCTCCAATACTCCAAACATACAATAGTGGGGCAAACATAGCATAATAGTTATACACACTGCAATTCAAAAAAGGCATAATATTTACATTTCACTGATGTCATGGCACTTTTAGGAAGAAATTGGTATCCCACTGGGCCCTGATACTGAAGACGTGGTCTGGGTCACCCCTACCTATTTCCTACCCCCTCACCACTTCTCCCCCCATGCCTGCCTTTTCCTTTTCTTCTCTGGCAGGATGAGGCGGGCAGGTCTGCGTGTAGGAGTACCTCCTGGCAACTATGGGAACCATGGCTATGCTAACAGTGGGTATAGTGCCTGTGAGGAAGAAAATGAGAGACTCACTGAAAGTCTGAGAAGCAAAGTCACTGCTACAAAATCTCTTTCCATTGAAGTGGACCATGAAGCTAAAAATCAAAATAAATTATTACCTGAAATGGACTCATGATTTGATTCTAAAGTGAGGTGATGCAAGTAACTGTGAGTTTGGAATTTGTTCCAAGTAATGGCTTGAAGTACCATTTTGATAAAAATCAGCATCAAAACATTCTTAATTTTCAAATACTATGACCTTTTCCATTGAAGATTGCTGAACTTTGCTTATTTTATAAATTAGATTAGATAATACAGTGCTCGTTGTTTTAGTTTTATTTTACTTGTTTATTTTTGAGACAGGGTGTCACTGTCACCCTAGCTGGAGAGCAGTGGTGCTATCATGGCTCACTGCAGCCTTGACCTCCTGGGCTTAGGTGATCCTCCCACCTCAGCTCTCTAAGTAGCTGAGACTACAGGCGTGTGCGCGCCACCAAGCCCAGTAATTCTTTTTTTTTTTTTTTTTTGAGACGGAGTTTCGCTCTTTTGCCCAGGCTGGAGTGCAGTGGCATGATCTTGGCTCACTGCAACCTCTGCCTTCCAGTTTCAAGTGATTCTTCTGCCTCAGCCTCCCAAGTAGCTGAGATTACAGGCATGCATCACCACACCCGGCTAATTTTTTTTGTATTTTTAGTAGAGACAAGGTTTCACCATGTCGGCCAGGCTGGTCACGAACTCCTGACCTCAAGTGATCCGCCTGCCTCGGCCTCCCAAAGTGCTGGGATTAAAGGTGTAAGCCACTGTGCCCAGCCCAAGCCCAGTAATTCTTTATATTTTTTGAAGAGACAGGGTGATGTGGTTAGGCTTTGTGTCGCCACTCAAATCTCATCTTGAATTGTAATCCCCAGGTGTTGAGGGAGAGGCCTGGTGGGAGGTGAGTGGATCATGGGAGCGGATTCCCCCATGCTGTTCTTGTGATAGTGAGTTCTCACAATCTGTGATGGTTTTATAAGGGGCTCTTCCTCCTTTACACACACTTCTGTCTCCTGCTACCTTGTGAAGAAGGTGCCTCTTTCCCCTTCTGCTTTGATTGTAAGTTTCCTGAGGCCTCTCCAGCCATGCAGAACTGTGAGTCAGTTGAACCTCCTTTGTTTATAAATTACCCAGTCTCAGGTAGTATCTTTATAGAAGTGTGAGAACCGACCAATACACAGGGTTTTACCATGTTGCCCAACCTGGTCTTGAACTCCTACATTCAAGCAATCCACCCAGCTTGGCCTGCCAAAGTGCTGGGATTACAGATGTGAGCCACTGTGCCCAGCTTGTAGTGATCTTTGAATACTGTTTCTTAATTATTCATTTTAGTTCCTGTTTTCAAGGGTGTTGAGAAGGTGTGGTGCCACCAATTTTTCTTCTATTATTTGCTGTCAGATTAAGTAGCATTATAATATTCTGTTGTTTTCATAAATGCCTGAAGAGCCTGATTCTAAGCTCTTGAGATAGTGAGCCAGTTAGTGATAGAACGGCAACTGGCTTTTCTTCAACTGCCATAAACTGTGATTATGTACTCCCCTTTCCTCCTTTATTTAGTTAGAATTGTAGGCTGATTTCTTATCTAAATCTTCCTAATAATTTTTTATGATGAAGACCCTTTTCCCTCTTTGCCTGAAGACCTCATTCTTTAAAGCTTGTTATTTTTGACATATTTCGAATAGGCCCCAGTGCACATGTGTGTCAGTATAGCTGTTTCATATAAACGTTATAAATTCCATTGACTTGGCTTATAATAGTTTTATGATTTTGGCTAGTTAGGTAGACCATTTGATTATCACTGGTGACAGAAAAATGTGAAGTTAAGTAATTACTAAACTCTGAATGGAAATGAAGTGGTCAAGGAACGCAGGCATTGAACTTGGAGGTAAGATTACTGTTGCTTTAATCCAATGCATTTGTTGATGGAAAGAAAAACATAAAGGTGACTGCTGAGTAAAAAGAAATATTAAAATATTGTTAAATAGTCTGCATTGATACTATTTTGAAATTTACCCATTTATAAGCTCTAATAATAAATTTTTTAATAAAATATATTAATCAATAAAAAAGAGAGCGATGGAAGGCAAAAAGGAGACACAAATCCAAAGCAGCTTTGAAATACAGCCACACACACTCCAGCTGGGGTTCTTTAATTAGGTTTATTATTCCAGGCCTTGGAATAACCTGCTATGGTTTTCAAATCTGCACCCTGGGTTCTTGGTTCAGCCTTCTGTGTTCTTGATTCTGCCCTCTGAGTCATCCTTCCATTATCAAGAAAGGAACATGTTTTCAGCTAAGTGGTTTTATTAGCTTGCTTCCTGACAATAAAATTGGCATATGGGAGAGCCCCAATAGTTTTCTTTCGTTTTGTACTTCCTCAGTTCTTTCAGTCCACTCTAGTAGCATTTCTGTTGATGTAATGTTCTGAAAAACATTATAATCCTTACTAGTTTCCTAGGGCTCCTGTAACAAGTCACACAAACTAGATGGCCTGTGACGAGTAAAATTTATTCTCTCATAGTTTTGGAAGCTACAAAACTTAAGTCAAGGTATCAGCAGAGCCATGCTCTCTCTGAGGGCTCTAGGGAGAGTCCTTCCTTGTCTCTTCTAGGTTTTAGTAATTGCAAGCGATCCTTGACTTGTAGGTGCATCACTCTAATCTCTGCCTGTCTTCACATGTTGTTTTCCTCTCTGCATGCTGCATGTATGTGTCCAAATTTCCCTCTTCTTATAAGGACACCACTAATTAGATTAAGGCCCACTCTAATCCAGTATGATCTCACCTTAACATGATTACATGTGCAAAGACCCTATTTTCAAATAAGGTCACATTCATAGGTCCAAGGAAGATATGAATTACAGGAAGAAACTATTCAACTCACGGAATGGTCCTTGCCTAAATTTTTCAGAGTTTCACTCCATTAGACAAAAGCCATGAGCACAAACATTTTTGAGATAATCCCTGCTCTGTCTTTGGTTTCTACTGAGATGATGGAGGGACAACACTCCTAAGCTTCTGAGAGGCCCTCTAGTTTCACTGATGGGATCGGTGAGTCACAATCTTAATATCCTAGAAGAGCCTTTTCTATGACTGAACACTCTAACCTTTTAGTTTTCCTGAGGCTTCAGTGAAAGCTGGACAGTTGCACAGTCTTTCTTTTCTCTATGCCATACTTTTGGAAGCCATTTCTGACTCTTAGCATTTCTTGCCATCTGGAAAGGCTGAGCAGTCTCAAAATTCTCCAGTCCTAATCCCTTTATGTTTACCAGTTTTTCCCTCCAGTTATTTTTTTCCTCACATTTTAGTATAAGTAGTAAGACAGAAATAAGCCAGCACCTTTAACACTTTGCTTGCAAATCTCCTCAGCTATATATCTAAGTTTTTCATTTACAAATTCTGCTTTCCACGTAACTGCAGGACACAATTTTTCTAAGCTTTCTATCGCCACATAGCAAGGATTCTCCTTCCTCCAGTTCCAATAACATGATTCTCACTTCGTTCTGAGTCTTCCCCAACAGTATTCTAAAAGCCCAGATTTATTTTTTATTTATTATTATTATTATTATTATACTTTAAGTTTTAGGGTACATGTGCACGATGTGCAGGTTTGTTACATATGTATCCATGTGCCATGTTGGTGTGCTGCACCCATTAACTCGTCATTTAGCATTAGGTATATCTCCTAATGCTGTCCCTCCCTCCTCCATTTCTAATTAAAGTCTGTTCATGATGATTTAGGCTTTCTCCAAGGAAATTTAGGTTTGCTCTATAATACTCTTCACCTCCTTCTAAGCTCTCACCAGTTGTATCTTTAATATCCATATTTCTACTAACAGTCTGTTTGAGACAATTTAGCCTTTCTCTGTCATGTTCCTCAAAATTCTTCTAGCCTCCAGCTACTGCCTAATCCCAAAACCATTGCCACCTTTTAGGTATTAATTACAGCAGTATCAACTTTCAGTATCAAAATCTGCATTAGTCTCTATTGCTGTGTAACTGTCATAAGCTTAGCAGCTGTAAACAATACATATTTATTATCTTACATTTTTCATGGGTCAGGAGTCTGGCACATCTTAACTGGGTCCTCTGCTTAGGGTCACAAAGGCTGAAATCCAGATGCTGGCCAAGCTGGAGGTACTGTATAGGATTTGCTTCCAAGTTCAGTCAGGCTGTTGGGCAGAATACAGTTCTTTTTGTTTGGAGGACTGAGATTTCCATTTGCTTGCTGACTATTGGCTAGGGGTCACTCTCCACTCCTAGAGGTCACTCACATTTTTCAACTTATGGCTCCTCCCATCTTCCAGCAAGCAATGGCATTTTGAATGCTTCTCATGCTTTGAATCTCTGACTTCTGCTTCTCCAACTAGCCAAAGATACCTCTCTGATTTTAAAGAATTCCTGTGATTAGATTAGGCTTACCCAGATAATCTCCTTATCTTAGGGTCAACTGGTCAGTAACTTGGTTACCTCTGTAAAATTCTTTTTGCCAAGTAACAACATAATCACAGGAATAACTAGAGGGTGGAGATCATGGAGGGCTAACTTAGAATTATGACTATCACACATTCTTACACCAAAAATACTCTAGGAATATACTAATAGTGGCAACTATGAGTTTTCATTTCTTCCTGCATTTTTATTTTGTATAATTTTTAAAATCATATAACTGCAATGAGGAAAAATGCAGAACAATATTATTATAAGTATAGTTCAAATCATAGTGGCTTTACAGAATCTTGGAGCTATCTCCTTGCCCATTTGCAGTGACTACAACTGCATGAAGTACTGATTACAAAAGATAGAATCATTCATTTTTAGAAAGCTAGTTTTGTTACATTGCAAGGTTTTTCTACAAGCACACACGTTTCTAATAAAATAAATTTATTGTTAATGATGAGGTTTGAAAATAGGTGATATAAAGGTATGCCTAGCTTCTTACTCTATCTGCTTCTACAGCAAAAGAAGTCAAAATGCTGAGGGCCCATGAGCTATATAACCAACTAGCTGCTTCCAACTGAAACATTTAAGTGAGTCAAAATTAGACTTTAAATATTAACTATCAGATTTCAGAGGGCATTTGAGAGATCCTAAAAATATTTTGATAATTAAACAAGAAAAAAACCTGTATTCCAAACAATGTTTATTCCCTGTGTCTTAAAAAAACTTGGGTTTAAAAAAAAAGAATGAGGCAAATTGAAATTTTCCTTTCAACATGACCCTTGATCAGACATTCTTTTGGCTATTTTGACAAACAAGAATCAGTCAAAGCCTGGGTCACATTCCTTTAAGGTCACATCTCTTTGTCATCATCATCTCTTCTTTTGGCAATGTACAGTAGTTACTTCCAAATGCCAATTACTTTGAAAAGATCTTGGCTTAACCTTAGTCTAACCCAGCCAACCCTCCAAGTCAGCCCAGCAGCAATGCTGGCAGACCTTGGAAAAATGGAACACTGGGCTGTTCATGGGCTGTTTCCATGGAGCACATCACATTTCATAGGGGGAAATACGAGTAGTCACTTGGAAGGCCCACCTCTTGAAGAGTGAAACATTATACCACAACCTGGTATTTCAACCTATCTTCAAACTTCCTGGCTTAGTGAATTCCTAAACTTTATATTAAGTTGCTGTTTTCCACCTGCTTACAATTCTTGATCCTGCACAGCAACTCTTCTGATCAGAATTGGAGCAAGTGGAGAAGGACTACAAAAGGGACCCAAAGCGGGGCAGTGTCCCTGGAACAGGGGCTAGGGTGGTGCGTGGGGACCAGGCTACAGTGGCTGCAGGGCTGATGAGTGAGACTCTGACTGGGGCAGAAACAGAGCTCCAGGAAACTACTAAAGTTCCTGGGGAAGCAAAGTAGCATTTTATAAGAACAAAATGAATGGAGAGGAGAAAACCTATGGTGGCTGTGAAGGCCCTGAGATGCCATGTATGTCAAATTGATATCATCTGATGGCCATGAATTTATTGTAAACTGAGAACATGCATTAATATCAGGCATGATAAAAGCCATGTTGAACAGCCCTGGTCAATTTGCTGAGAACGAAACCAATGAGGTCAATTTTAGAGAGATACCTTCATATGTGCTATCAAATGTATGCATGTATTTTACTTACAAGGTTCGCTACACTAACAGCTCCACTGAGATTCCCGAATTCCCAATCACACTGAAATTGCACTAGAACTGCTGATGGCTGTGAACTTCCTAGATTGTTAAATAAAATAAATTATATTTTGAAAAAAAAGGGGCCTGAAGGAAGTCTGTGGGAGCTGAGGAGAGGGAAAGGAAAAGAGCCCAGTCTGACAGATGATGTTTCTTTTTGCACTCACCCTTTCTATTCCCCTTCCCCTTTAACCTCTTTCCCCATTTAACCATCTTTCACTATCTTCCTTCCCTTCCAAGAGACCTTCCCTATGTAGCACCACCAGTTCCCAAAGGCTGCCCAAGTATTTCCAGCTTTTTATCCTCTACCTCCGCTAGCCCTACAGATAGTAAACATAGTCATGCTGAGCCTCCATGGGTGTTCCTTGGTTAAAAGCTTTCCATTAATTTACTGATCACCGTTCATTCATTTATTCAAAAGACATTTACCAAGTGCCTCCTAGATGTCAGGCCCAGGGCTAGCTGCTGAGGATAAGGAGGGGAACTGGACCGGGTCTCTACCCTCAAGAGATGGAGGAAGCACTCATACACACAAGGGTCTATAATAGTATTGCATTACATTTTTATGCAATAAAATGGAGGAAGAGTGGATTCATCTTGATGGTGTACTAAGGGAGGCCAATTTTTAACTCTGTCCCCTTAAAAAAATTTGATATGCTAAAACAAATAAACAAACTATCAAACGCTAACCAGTTCAATCCAATCAGGTATAAGACAGCAAGAATTTCACAAAGATATCCAAGAGATAGGTTGAATTTGAGGCAGGACTGTTTGTCAGGGAAGAATCACAAGTGCAACAAGTATGCTTCGAGAAAGAAGTCTGTGTGTCAGGAGAAATGGGAGCCAAGGTTGTGAAAGAGGTGCACTGCAGGAAGACTCACGACATACTGGTTATCTTGGTAAATTCTTTGTTCAAAAAGAAGGAAGTATGAAATGAATTTAAGTTCAAAAACATGGAGGCAAGGTATGCACCAATGCATGTTTTCATTGCTTATCTTGACTAAAAATAACACAGTGTGGTCTCTTTGCAAGTCAATACGTAGAACATGGAGACAGAGTTGGAGAGACCATCTGCTTCCCCAACATCCTTGTAAAACATTTGAAAAAACTTGATATTCCCCTGCATTGTTAGACTGCTCTTTGTAACAGTGTTATAAAAACCCTTTCCATGGAAAGATCTCCCATTCAAACATTTTTTACTGCTAGCAAGTAAAGACACATACTGCCCTACCAACCTAATTCCAAGCTTGAAGGCCATGAGCTTGAGAGACCATTTTTAAAGTTGCATGTTAGAACCTATAATAGAAATGATAAAAAGAGGGGGAAGCTAGAAATAGCACAGATGCCATAAATGTATAGAAATGTATTCTAATCAAGTCTTCTTAACCCCTGGTGAGGTAGACTCTACAACTGGCAAAGTCTCGTGGGCCCTTCCAATATGCCAATCACAGACCTGTAGGTGTAACCTTCCATATTCCCTGAATTCCAGGGGTCTCCTTTTCCAGAATGAGAAATTTAAACTCAGTGAGGCACAAAAGAGAGGTTGGATAAATCTTTGTTGAATATGTGACATTTATAATTTTTATTAGAATAGTAATACAGTAGTAATATTGAGAATGATGTGCCAGGTGTTTATTCAATACCAATTCTTCTTATCTACATTTTATAAATGAAGGGATTTAGGTCATATTATAGCAAAGCTTGGATTAATTTAAGCCAAGTTGGCCCAATTCGCCCCACAATATTGAGTCACCTGATGTTTGTAGTCTAGTGCCAGAGGCCAATGAAGAATTTTATTCGGGAATTTTGTTCAGTGCTTCTGCTGTTAGATAAGAAGTGAAAACTAAGGGTGTGAGGTTGAAGCTGGTGGCGCTGCTGGAGCAGGCCAGGGATGTCCAGGAGAAGCCGGCAGGGAGGAGGGACTGGGAATGGTGGGTGGGAGGAGTCGTGGTGGGGGGTGAGCCTGGCGGGTGGCATGGAGCCAAAGTCAGGTGGCATGGAGCCAAAGTCAGGAGAAGGCTGGAGACCGAGTCTCCAAGACCCCCAGCTTTCGCAGGCGGTGTGGGCGCGGGCTGCGCTGCAGGGATGCTAGCAGTGGGGGCGAACGTGTGGCGGCTGCTCGTGCCATCGCTCCCCTCTGCGCGGGGCCTTGGGTTGGGGCAGCAGCGAGGTAAGATGAGGATTGAATGGACCATATAAAAATGCAGGGGGTTTGGAGAGTAAAAAGTCAAATATCCCGCAATTTTTTTTTTTTTTTCTTGAGACAGAGTCTCACCCTGTCGCCCAGACTGGAATGCAATGGTGCAATCTCAGCTCACTGCAACCTCCGCCTCCCGAGTTTAAGCGATTCTTCTACCTCAGCCGCCCAAGTAGCTGGGACTACAGGAGCGCACCACCACGCCTGGCTAATTTTTGTATTTTTAGTAGAGCCAGGGTTTCACCATATAGGCCAGGCTGGTCTCGAACTCCTGACCTCGTGATCTGCCCGCCTTGGCCTTCCAAAGTGCTGGGATTACAGGCGTGAGCCACCGCATCTGGCCATATCCGCCATTTCTATGGTTCACGGTAATATAGGTGAAAGCTGCTAGCACAGAAGCCTGCCTGAAAGCCTGTTTAACCATAGGCTATGCTGCATTATACTAATGCGAGGGCATAGAATGCAAGCACATTCGGCCTGAGGTCAAAGGAAGTCACAGAAGGCCAAGCCCAAGATCAACGAGTAGGGGGGAGAACATTCCTCCCATGAAGTTAAAGAAAGGGGGTAAATCTTTTTGAACAATAATATAACTTGCAACATTTCCAATTAGGAGACATCTGAGACTGCACTTCCAACCTGGGCTACACTGATTTAGCCTCAATAAACTATAGCCTTTCGTCCTCATCAATGTTAGCTAAATCTTTGAAATCAATAAAACAATAATTAAATAAAGAACTATTGTATGTATAAATTTGTTTCTTGCAAGGAACAATTCTGTCTTTGAGAAGCAAATAATCCAAATGAGAAGTAAGGAAATAAACTTATTTCACTTATTTAGATTGAATACACTCAAGTTTTATCTGGCATTTGATGCCTTTTCTATGAAATATTTATATTAGTCGATTTAGTCATGGAGATGTGTATTTTTTTAATCATTTTGTTTAGGATATTTGTTTGCTAGCTGTAGTTTGTTTAAGGGTTTTGTTTTGTTTAGTTTTGTTTTGGACAAGGGTCTTGCTATGTTGTCCAGGCTGGAGTGCAGTGGCTGGCTAGTCACAGGCTTCATCGTCTTGATTACTCCCAATTTTGGTGATTATAAATAAAATAATTGTAAATATTTATGTGTGGTGTTTTGTATGAACAGCAGTTTTCAAATCAGTTGGGTAAATACCTAGGTGCACAACTGCTGGATTCTATGGTATCCTTAGTTTTGCAAGAAACTGCCAAAGTGTTTGTACCATTTTGCATGCCCACCAGCAATGAATGAGAATTTCTGTTGCATTCTCACCAGCAATTGGTATTGTCAGCTTTTCAGATTTTGGCCATCCTAATATATATTTTTTCCATGATTTTACTTTCATCTTATTTGTTGAAATCTTATTTGTATTGATTTCTGCTATTTTGCTATTTGTGTCTATATATACCATGCATTTTTTGTTTCCATGTTTCTCTTTCACTGCCTTTGTTGTACTATGTAAATATTTTCTGCTGCACCATTTATATTCATTTGTTGGACACTGTTATGGTCTGAATGTTTGTGTTCCCCCAAAATTCATATGTTGAAGCCCTAGCCCTGGATGTGATAGCATTTGGAGGTGGGACCTTTGAAAGGTAACTAGGTTTAGATTAGATCACGAGGGTGGAACCCCCATGATGAGATTAGTGTTCTTATAAAAAGAGGAAGAGAGACCAGAGCTTTCTCGCTGGCATGTAAGGACTCTGTCCATAAGCTGCTGTCTATAGACCAGGAAGAGGACCCTTGCCAGAAACCAAGTCAGCCAACACGTTAATCTCATAATTCCCAGCCTCCAGAACTGCGAGAAATAAATATCTATTGTTTAGACCACCTAGTCTATGGTATTTTATTATGGTTACCTGAGCAGACTGATACAGATGCCTTTTACTATATATATTTTAGTTCTTTTCGGCCATTATTTCTTAAATATGTTTTCTTCACTTTTTTTCTTTTCTCTACTTCTGGGACACGGACGCTGGGTCACTTGATGATGTTCCTCAATCTCTGAAACTCTTCATTTTTCTTCATTGTTTTTTCTGTAATTCCTTATAATTCTTGATCTATCATTGATTTCACTCATTTGTTTTATTCTACCAGCTGAAATCTGCTATTGAAACCCTGTAATGAATTTTTTATTTTAATTACTGTACTTTTCAACTTCAGAATTTCTATTCCATTTTAAAAATAATCTTCATCTCTTGATTTGTATTCCCTACTTGATTATTTATTACTGTTATGCTTTCCTTTAGTTCTTAAATATTGTTTTATTTATTTAATTAAACATATCTATACTAGTTATTCTGAAGTCTTTGCTCCACCAAATCTAACATCTGTCCCATCAGAAACAGTTTCCATTGTTTTTCTTTCTGTGTGTGGTCACAGTTTCCTGGTTTTTTGCATGTAATTTCTTTAATTGGACATTTTAGATAATATTTTGTAGTAACTCTGGATTCGTCTCCTCTCCAGGGGTAGTTGCTGTTGCTACTTTTTTGATTTGCTAAATGACTTGCCTGGATTAATTCTGTAGAATCTATCTCACAACAGTGTGCAGCCCCTGTTGTTTCTGTTCAGGTTCCTTTTTAAAATTTATTTTTGTTTAATTTTTAAATCTGGCTTCCCATGAGTCACTCCTGGATTAACATAGCTTAATGATCAGCCAAAAATTGATCAGAGGTTGCACATAAACGTATTGAGCCACTAAGCTTTCTGCTCTTTGCTAACAGATCTGTGTGTTTAAGGAATGTAATCAAGGCTAGGCATGGTGGCTCACACCCTGTAATCCCAGCACTTTAGGAGGATCACTTGAGCAAGAGGATCACTTGAGACTAGCAGTTTAAGACCACCCTGGGCAACATAGTGAGACCGTATCTCATTTATTTATTTATTTATTTATTTATTTATTTATTTATTTATTTATTTTTCTATATTTGAGAATGGGGTCTTGCTGTCACCCAAGCAGGTCTCAAACTCCTGGGCTCAAGCTATCCTCCCACCTCTGCTTCCCTAAGTGCTGGGATTACAGGCTTGAGCCACCACTGCCAGCAGTGATTCCTTGTCTCTACAAAAAATAGAACTGAAAATTAGCCAGGCATGGTGATGTGCACCTGTAGTTACAGCTACTCAGGAGGCAGAGGTGGGAGGATAGCCTGAGCCCAGGAGGTAGCGGGGACCCTGAGCCGTGTTGGTGCCACTGCACTCCAGCCTGGGTAACAGGGCAAGACCCTAGCTCAAAAATAACAAAATAAAAAAGGAATGTAATCAAAGTTCAGACAACTTGCAAGTCTGCCCTGGTTTATACTTCCTGCATACTCAAGGCTTCACATTCATAAAGGACAGGTAGACAGCCAGGCCCTATCTGATCCATCCTATGTGTACACACGTCCTTGAGCATGCATACAGCCTTCCAAGCCGCCATGGAGAGGCGAACACTTGTGAAGGCCACTGTCACTATCTCCGCCTCTGGATTTCCCTTTTAATTTTCTGGCTGGTCTGTCAGTTTCTTGGTTTCCTGAGCAACATCATAACTTCAGGTTAGCTGCAATGTTGCCCTTCTTAAATTGTTTGGTATTATTCAGGATTTTTCCACCATCATTCTTGCCAAAGGCCCTGAGTCAAATCTACGCTCCACTCCAAAGTCAATTTGCCTCCTGTAGTAAGGAGGCCACCTGTCCTCATAGCTTGTTCTGCCCTGGTAAACTTACTGAACAGCAGAACTGGGGTGGGGAATGGCAGAAACCCCAGGACAGAGTGCCACAGATGCCCACCATTCTTACTGACGCTCAGTTTTTCTTCAATACATGCTTCTCAATGAGGTGGATGCCTTTCATCAATTTCCAAAATCCTAAAGTGGTTGTTTTTGACAGTTTTTTCTGGTTTTATATTTGCCTTTGGGGGACAGGATTTTCCCATCTTCTCACTCACTCTAGAAGTCCCACCTAAAGTCAAAATTTTTGCTTTGGGCCAGTGTTCATTGTAGCTTATCATTATGACATATGAAAAAGGAAAAGATATGTAAGACATATGGACAAAATTATGAATTGGGAGGCATTCCAAAGGTTTTTTTTTTTTTTTTTTTT
>NW_026652280.1:157515484-157517149 GCF_009828535.3 Hylobates moloch
TGTATTTTTAGTAGAGACGGGGTTTCACTGTGGTCTCGATCTCCTGACCTCGTGATCCGCCCGCCTCGGCCTCCCAAAGTGCTGGGATTACAAGCGTGAGCCACCGCGCCCAGCCCAAAGTTTTAATAAAAAGATTAAATATCAAAAAGATAGAACCTTAGATCCAAGGCAATTACAATTCAAATATCAGTGGAATTTTTGATACAGCTTGGTTAAACAGGGTGGATATTGGCACGAGGATAATGGTACAGGTTAAAAAGCCCATAGACAGATTGTAGCACGTGAAATTCTAGGAATGACCCCCAATGACCCTGGCTCATCTGTAATACCTTCCTCTTTGAGTGGGGGTGGAATATGAAAAGATCCTTTCCATGACTATGTTACATTTTATGGAAAAATAAAGATTATCTGGGTAATCTTAATCACCTGAGCCCTTCAAGAGCAGATCATTTTTTTTTTCTGGCTGGCAGAAGAAGCGGAAGTTGGAGATTCGAAGTATGAGGGCATTTCACATGCCTTTGCTGGCTTTGGAGATACAAGAATCCAAGAAATGCCAAGAAATGTGTGTGGCTTTGAGCTGCGCAGAGTGGCTCCAGCTCACAGCGGACAAGGAAACAGAGACCTCGGTCCTATAGCTTCAAGGAAGTGCATTCCATCAACAACCTGAAGGAGCTCGAAAGCAGATTATTCCCTAGAGCCCCCAGATAGGAGCCCAGCCTGGCCAACACCTTTATTTTGACCTTATTAAACACTCAGAATCCAGCTAAGCCTGCCTGGACTTCTTGTCTGTAGAACTGTGAGGTAACAAGTAGCTATTGTTTTAGACTCCTAAATTTGTGGTACTGTTTTATTCAGTAATTAAGAAGACTAACACAGAGACCTATACTTATGTGTACTAGATATTTGATATATGACACAGTTGGCTTTGCAGACCATTAGTGAAAGGATGGACTATCCAATGAGTAATTCTAGGACAAATCGTTATATATATAGAATAAAATGCTCGGATTTTATCTTAGTCTGTTTTCTGTTGCTTATAACAGAATTCCTGAAAGTGGGTAATTCCCAAAGAAAAGGAATTTATTTCCCACGGTTATGGAGGCTGAGAAGTCCAATGACAAGGACCTGTGTCTTGTGAGGGTTTTTTTTGCTGGTGGTAATTCTCTGCAGAGTCCAGAGGTGGTACAGGGCATCACCTGGCAAGAGGGTCTGAGCGTGCTAAATCAGGTCTCTCCTCTTCTTTTAAAGCCACCAGTTCTACCCTCATGATAACCTATTAATCCATTAACCCATTAACCCATTAATCCATTAATTATTCCATGAATCGATTAAACCAGAACCCACCTGACCCAATCACTTCTTTTTTAGTTTTTTGTTTTTGTACTTGTTTTTATTTATTTTGCTTTTTGAGACAGGGTCTTACTCTTTCATCCACAGCACTCAGGCTGGAATGCTGTGGCACAATCACTGCAGCTTCAACCTCCCAAGCTCAAGTGATCCTCCCACCTCAGCCTCCAAGTTGCTGGGACTATGAGGGTGCAACCACCGTGCCTGGCTAATTTTTTATTTTTTGTAGAGGTGGAGTTTCACCATGTTGCCAAGGCTGGTCTCAAACTCCTGGGCTCAAGTGATCTGCCTGGTTCCTCCTGCTAAAGTGCTGGATTA
>NW_026652280.1:157517549-157519355 GCF_009828535.3 Hylobates moloch
GCCCAAAGTTTTAATAAAAAGATTAAATATCAAAAAGATAGAACCTTAGATCCAAGGCAATTACAATTCAAATATCAGTGGAATTTTTGATACAGCTTGGTTAAACAGGGTGGATATTGGCACGAGGATAATGGTACAGGTTAAAAAGCCCATAGACAGATTGTAGCACGTGAAATTCTAGGAATGACCCCCAATGACCCTGGCTCATCTGTAATACCTTCCTCTTTGAGTGGGGGTGGAATATGAAAAGATCCTTTCCATGACTATGTTACATTTTATGGAAAAATAAAGATTATCTGGGTAATCTTAATCACCTGAGCCCTTCAAGAGCAGATCATTTTTTTTTTTCTGGCTGGCAGAAGAAGCGGAAGTTGGAGATTCGAAGTATGAGGGCATTTCACATGCCTTTGCTGGCTTTGGAGATACAAGAATCCAAGAAATGCCAAGAAATGTGTGTGGCTTTGAGCTGCGCAGAGTGGCTCCAGCTCACAGCGGACAAGGAAACAGAGACCTCGGTCCTATAGCTTCAAGGAAGTGCATTCCATCAACAACCTGAAGGAGCTCGAAAGCAGATTATTCCCTAGAGCCCCCAGATAGGAGCCCAGCCTGGCCAACACCTTTATTTTGACCTTATTAAACACTCAGAATCCAGCTAAGCCTGCCTGGACTTCTTGTCTGTAGAACTGTGAGGTAACAAGTAGCTATTGTTTTAGACTCCTAAATTTGTGGTACTGTTTTATTCAGTAATTAAGAAGACTAACACAGAGACCTATACTTATGTATACTAGATATTTGATATATGACACAGTTGGCTTTGCAGACCATTAGTGAAAGGATGGACTATCCAATGAGTAATTCTAGGACAAATCGTTATATATATAGAATAAAATGCTTGGATTTTATCTTAGTCTGTTTTCTGTTGCTTATAACAGAATTCCTGAAAGTGGGTAATTCCCAAAGAAAAGGAATTTATTTCCCACGGTTATGGAGGCTGAGAAGTCCAATGACAAGGACCTGTGTCTTGTGAGGGTTTTTTTTGCTGGTGGTAATTCTCTGCAGAGTCCAGAGGTGGTACAGGGCATCACCTGGCAAGAGGGTCCGAGCGTGCTAAATCAGGTCTCTCCTCTTCTTTTAAAGCCACCAGTTCTACCCTCATGATAACCTATTAATCCATTAACCCATTAACCCATTAATCCATTAATTATTCCATGAATAGATTAAACCAGAACCCACCTGACCCAATCACTTCTTTTTTAGTTTTTTGTTTTTGTACTTGTTTTTATTTATTTTGCTTTTTGAGACAGGGTCTTACTCTTTCATCCACAGCACTCAGGCTGGAATGCTGTGGCACAATCACTGCAGCTTCAACCTCCCAAGCTCAAGTGATCCTCCCACCTCAGCCTCCAAGTTGCTGGGACTATGAGGGTGCAACCACCGTGCCTGGCTAATTTTTTATTTTTTGTAGAGATGGAGTTTCACCATGTTGCCAAGGCTGGTCTCAAACTCCTGGGCTCAAGTGATCTGCCTGGTTCCTCCTGCTAAAGTGCTGGATTAGAGGTATGAGCCACCACGTCTGCCCCCAGTCATCTCTTAAAGGCACCATCTCTTAATACTGCCATGCTGGGGATTAAGTTTCAACATGACTTTCAGATCTCTGCCTCAAAACATGACAAGAAACTACAAACTTTAAATGCTTACAAGAAATTTTAGAAGAACTTCATGAGCTTGAAGTAAGGAAGAATTTTTTTTTTGGTTTCTTTCTTTCTTTCTTTCTTCCTTTCTTTCTTTCTCTCTTCTTTTTTTTTT